>NC_052155.1:16360085-16590769 GCF_902713615.1 Scyliorhinus canicula | reverse complement strand
TTTTCCCCCCCTCCCTCCCCTCCATTCCCCCCCTCCCCATCCATTCCCCCCCTCCCCTCCATTTCCCCCCCCCTCCCCTCCATTTCCCCCCCCCTCCCCTCCATTTCCCCCCCCCTCCCCTCCATTTCCCCCCCCCCCTCCCCTCCCCTCCATTTCCCCCCCCCCCCTCCCCTCCCCTCCATTTTCCCCCCCCCTCCCCTCCATTTCCATTTCCACTCCCCTCCTCTCCTCTCGGCCCTGATGCCGCCGCCGCCGCCTCGCTCGGGCCTGGGTTCCTCCCCAGTCCTGAGAGGACACTAACCTTCCGTCCCGCGTGTCGGTTATCGAACCCACCTCAGTTTGCTGGGGGGAAGCGGACGGTGGGGGGAAGCGGACGGTGGAGTGACGGGACTTTTTATTCCTTTTTCCCCCCCCACCCCCAGCACCGAACCGTCCCCGCTGAAGGCTAGTGCCTTGCCACCGCGCAGGCGTCAGGTTGGATGGTGGGGAATTCTGGGAATTGTTGTACGTCAGCCGCGGTGGGACCTGGCGCCCTGCCCTACGGTACTACAACACCCAGCATGCTCCGCGCCGGGAGCACATGCCTCTCCTACTGACTGGCTCCACGTGTTTACTGGAGCTGACAATGCTGGGCTCACGTCCTTGCAATACTGCTGTTTAAAGGTGGTTTATTAGTGGTACCCCTCTGAGAAGCTACCACTTCACCTCTTTGAACTCGTAATTAGTTCCATGTTTAAATTTAAATAAATAATTAGTTGAATGTGGAAAATGGAAGTGGATCACAGGTAGTCTAACCAAGCAGGGGAAAATGTTTGTCCAGCAAGGTCAAAAGCAGGGAAGCTGTGCTAAACAAAGGCATAATGGAGAAAGGTCACTGTCTGAAATTGTCTTACAGCCGTTGTACAGCAAGGGGCTAGAAACTATATGGCTGGGCTGACCAGAAATATATGTTGTAAATATCAAGAATACTGAAATTGTGATAAGGCGCCTCAAGAGTGTGACATAAAGGAAGAAAAGGTGACTTCTATTGGACACTCTGTAATATTCAATTTGAAACACTTTATTCCCTTGAGCTGTGTGCCTGTTGTGGAATGTGTCAAAAGTATTACAATTGTACTGAGGCACTCGGAATGGAAATCACTTTCAGGAGACAAATTGAATTGTATTGCACTTTCTGTGGCTTTTAAATAGGAACGTTTTATAATGTACTTTTTATAAATTTTATTAAGTGTATTTGAGGGAAAAGTGTACTTGAGGGAAGTTATGTTGAACCCAGTAAGAAGTCTTCCAACACCAGGTTAAAGTCCAACAGGTTTGTTTCAAACACTAGCTTTCGGAGCACTGCTCCTTCCTCAGGTGAGTGAAGAGGTATGTTCCAGAAACATGTATATAGACAAATTCAAAGATGCCAGACAATGCTTAGAATGCGAGCATTTGCAGGTAATTGAATCTTTACAGATCCAGAGATAGGGGTACTCCCAGGTTAAAGAGGTGTGAATTGTCTCAAACCAGGACAGTTGGTAGGATTTCGCAAGCTCAGGCCAGATGGTGGGGGATGAATGTAATGCGACATGAATCTCAGGTCCCAGTTGAGGCCGCACTCATGTGTGCGGAACTTGGCTATAAGTTTCTGCTCAGCGATTCTGCGTTGTCGCGCGTCCTGAGAACGCTTACCTGGAGATCAGAGACTGAATGCCCTTGACTGCTGAAGTGTTCCCCGACTGGAAGGGAACATTCTTGCCTGGTGATTGTCGCACGATGTCGGTTCATTAGTTGTTGCAGCGTCTGCATGGTCTCGCCAATGTACCACGCTTCGGAGCATCCTTTCCTGCAGCGTATGAGGTAGACAAATTAGCCGAGTTGCACGAGTATGTACCGCGTACCTTGTGGGTGGTGCTCTCACGTGTAATGGTGGTATCCATGTCGATGATCTGGCACATCTTGCAGAGATTGCCATGGCAGGGTTCTGTGGTGTTGTGGTCTCTGTTCTGAAGGCTGGGTAGTTTGCTGCAAACAATGGTTTGTTTGAGATTGCGTGGTTGTTTGAAGGTGTAGCCACCTGGGGTGGCCACTGCCCAACACAAAATGGAAGATTACAAGGAATGCAGGGAAAATGGACATGTTGCAAAAGCAAGCAGCTTGCAAAAGCACTTGTGTATTCTTACTGCTGCAGAAACCAGACAGCACTGTGAAAGAAAACAAGTTAGCATACTAATGAGGCGATACCGGGCAATTCCCAGGTACGATGGAAACAAGTAAACTCAAATCGATACATTGAATAGAAGGCCAGACTTCTCGGCGCCAAGGGAAGTCCAAAACAATAAGTCCCAAGAACCGCCCAGTGATCGAGGGACTGCCCCATTATTGGGAAATTCAAATCAATCGATTGGGAAGAGACCCAATCGATTGCGAGTGTATAGAGGGTCCGCCCAGGTGGGCGCGAGACCCTAGGAGAGGTATAAGACAGAGACCCTGACCCCAGCTCTCTCTCTCAGCCAGACTCCTCTTGACCAGTTCCTCGTAGCCAGCGCTCTCCTTGACCACTGTTGCAGCAGAAGACCTTGAGAAGAGGAGGCTTGGTCAGCAGCCGCCACCAAGTAAGTGTCACACAACGCACGCTACGAGAGTAGACACTCCTGACCCCTTTAGTCCACACCGACTGGAAGCCTGCGGATCCAGGACAAAGCTAGAGGCCGTTGTTCCCTGATCTGGCAGTTCCCTTATTCCAGATAAGTATTGGCCTGTTAGTGGTAGGATTAGCCTAGTCTTATAGTTTTATATGCATGATTAGTAGATTACTGTATTATAATAAACGTGTCTTGTTTGAACTTACTAACTGGTGTATGGAGTTATTGGTCTGAACTTGAACTTGAAACTTGTGGCGGTATCTTAACGATACCTAGCGACTCTAGAGCTAAGGAACGAAACAGAGCCAAATTGAGTGTAAAGCACACTCACCCAGAACGAGCAACAAAGGCAAGTAGTGGGGGTGTGGGGGATGACCTTGGCAAGATGTTCATCTTCATCGATGATGTGTTGAAGGCTGCGAAGAAGATGTTGTAGTTTCTCCACTCTGGGAAAGTACTGGACGACGAAGGGTACTCTGTCAGTTGAAATGAAATGAAAATGAAAATCGCTTATTGTCATAAGTAGGCTTCAATGAAGTTACTGTGAAAAGCCCCTAGTCGCCACATTCCGGCGCCTATCCGGGGAGGCGGGTACAGGAATCGAACCGTGCTGCTGGCCTGCTTGGTCTGCTTTAAAAGCCAGCGATTTAGCCCAGTGAGCTAAACCAGCCCCGTGTTTGTCTTCTGAGGAGGTCGGCTGCTCCTATTGAACCAGCAGCTTCTAATGTTCAAAACAGTTGCAGACTGGCACATTCCAAGGTCCAGGTCTATGTGCTGAGGGAGACACCGAAGGTTGGTGCAGCGTGACAAAGGCCCAGAGAAAGACCACTGCTAGCGGCGGTCCCACCCCAGTACCTGGGGGTGGAAACTGTAGCCATCTAGAATGGCCACTTGCAACCAGGAACAGGGAAGGTCGCATAGCGGGAAAAATGGACAATGCGAGATTCAGGCAGGCTCAGCAGCTGAATGTATATTTGCGAGTGAGGAATCCAGACAGCATTGAAACCCCCAACCGATTAGCATTTGATGGCCCATCTCCGTCAGACAAAGGACTGATACTTGAGCGACCGATACAATCCCAGACATTTCGGCGCCACTCCCTGTACTCGGGAAGCGTAAACAACAGGGTCAATGACCGCTTGCGACACGCCCAGCCATCAAGGCACCCACCCCTTTATTGGTTCGAATCGAACATAGTGATCAGGGGTTACCCAATTAGTGGGGTCCAAACTGAAGGACTGCCCAAAAGTGTGCGAAAACCCCCAAGAATAAAAAGAGAGTCCACCATGTGTTCAGCCTCTCTTGGATCTGGTGCGCCAGCAACGTCCACTTCCAAGTGCAGCACCACTAGAAGCAAGTTCAAGTTCAATGCTCGCTACCAGACGGATGAGCCTAACTGAGCAGCAGTTACTTCTACATTCCCGATAGATCCAGAATTGAACAATGACCACTGTTCCTCTGACCTAAGCCGGGTGCCTGAAGTTCAGTACAGGTTATCATAGTCGATAGGTGTAGTTTAACTAGTAGTGTGTATGTTGCATGATTAATTGTGTGTGTAAATAAAGTACCCTTGAACTAACTAACTGGTGTTTGGCTCTTTGATCGATAGCCGGTTGAACCTTGTGGTGGTATCATTTGATACCTGGTGACTCTGAGCATTAGGATATTGATATCCAAAGGAAGGAGGGCAACCTCACTGACTGCCATATTTATAGTAGGTAAAAAAGGCAACAAAACAATGCCATAACATTGTAGAAGGAATAGATCTGTTTTTCACTTTACGTAATGCAAACTTTGAGGTGCTTTAATTTATTCTGTGAATAAAGTACATTTTTGTTCAAAACAAAATTATAAACTTGCAGTCACGTGACCCTGCTTCTACCTCCGTTCTTCTGCTTCTGAAGCTCTGTTCCTTTTTTACCTCTAGATTGAATGAGTCCAACACACCCCTGGTTGGCTTCCCATATTCTATCCTCTGTAAACTGGAGCTCATCCAAAACTCTGCTGACTGAGTCCTGACTCGCACCAAATGCTGTTCACCCATCACCCATGCGCTTGCTGACCCAGATTGGTTCTTGGTCAGTTTTAGTAACTTGAAGAAGAAGGTGAAAATTGAACATTGATTTATTTTAACTCTTTTCAAAGTTCTGCGTAAAGCAGCATCTCGCTCCCAGTGCAATCCTTGCTGGGACGACTCGTCTGTCTAGGCCTTGCTTTGGGCCAACTTTTATACCAGTACGTAACGAGCCCCAGGTGTCCTCCGTTACCTATCTGTGAGGCTCATACTCCACAGAGAGATCAATGATGGTTTCCTCGTGATCCTGGTGCGGGTTATGACAGTGAAGAAATACCTTAGGTTTAAAATTTGTGTCTTTGTTATCGTTCCATGCCCTGCCGCTCCCTGTCCAGCCACCCCACAGCAGTCCAAGATCTCTGTGCTTCTCCAATTCAGCCACTTGAGCAACTCCAATTTTAATAACTCATCCATCAACGGCGGCTTAGCTGCCAAGGCCCTAAGCTTTAAAATTCCTCTCCTAAATCTCTCTACCTCTCTCTCCTCCTGTAAGACACTCCTTAAAACCAACCTCTTTCACTAAGCTTCTGCTTACCTGCCCTGATATCCTCTGAGGCTAGGTGTCAATAACACTCCGAGGAAGCACATTGGGACTTTTTAATTATGTTGAAGGTGCTGTATGAACGCAAGTTATTTCTTTTTAAAATTTAAAGTACCCAATTTTTTTTTCCCAATTAAGGGGAAATTTAACATGGTCGATCCACCTGCCGTGCACATCTTTGGGTTCTGAGGGTGAAACCCACACAAACATGGGGAGAATGTGCAAACTCCACACGGACAGTGACCCAGAGCCAGGATCGAACCCGGGTCCTCAGAGCCGTGAGGCAGCAGTGCTAAACACTGCGCCACCGTGTCACCCCGAGTGCAAGTTATTTTTATCTGTGGACCATCTAATACAAATTTTCTATATATTTTCTTTGTTTCCTATATTACAACAGTGACTCCACTTCAAATGTTCTTCACTGGGTGTAAAGTGCTTTAGGAACTCTAGTGGCCATGAAAAGTATTATGCAAATGCAAAACTTTCTTTTTCATTCTCCAGTTAATTTATGAAGAATGAGTCTGACTGAGATGAAATATCTCCATAAGGTTTTGTATAGGCATCTACCGTAGGGATTTAAAGGAAGATTTAATCAGCTTAAATTCTATAGCTAATTGTTAAGTAGGCTTAATTGAATTATTCCTGATAAGCTAATTGAACGAACAATTATTTTATCTGCTTAGATTTTAAAGCTGAATTCTAGACTCCCCGGGCAAAAGGCATATTTGATTTGTTGCTAGACGATAACTTCAAATGTTTTATCAATATGAAGTGCCATGTGATTATACATCACGTGAACTGATTGTGCATCATACGGGAAATTGTCTCTCCATGGCCATTGCAAAATCTTGGCATAAGTGTTTCAGCAAGATTCTTGTATAACACATGAAGTGACCTTCTTGCTGGTTGGGGTTCGAGTTATTCTGGATCCAGCTTGGCTGCACCGGGGTAGTACTTTCACATCAGAAATGAAAGTTGCCAAATACTTGTGAGAAACAGATTATTTTGAGTTAGACCCAAGCTTTAATACCATCAAAATAAATTTGCTGAAGGCTCTGTTGAATTGCTGTTGCAAGAGAAACTGTAACAGGAAACACCTTAAACTCATTTTTTCCCATTGGCAGCAGGGTGGCGCAGTGGTTAGCACTGCTGCCTCACGGCTGGGGACCTGGGTTCAAATCCCGTCCCGGGTCTCTGTTCGTGTGGAGTTTGCACATTCTTCCTGTCTCACCCCCACAACCCAAAGATGTGCAGTATAGGTGGATTGGCCATGCTAAATTGGCCCTTAATTGGGAAAAAAAAGAATTGGGTACTCTAAATTTGTAAAAAAAAATATAATTTTTTTCCAATCTGAGGATTTAAGCCATTTTAATACTTGTGATCACATGAAATATGAAAAGTGGACGAATGCTCCACATCCCTCGAATTTACTTTTGGCAATGTGCTGTAAGGATATTGAAGTATTGTTCCCTCAGACATACTTGAAGTTTTAAGATTCTTCACTGGAATACATTTTCTCTGCCACTTTTCTATAAATTGGCATGGCTTAATTTTCAAAAACATTGATTTTGTGCCATACATTTGACCTATTATTACAAATCATTGCCAAAGAAATCGAAGCTTTGGAGATGTAAAGCAGTAAGTTGTTGAAATATGACTTGACCCTGCATTTTTGAGTTCTGCAATCTGATGCTGTCAGTATGGAGGTGTGGTTCTCCTACTGATTTAACAGTCCCAATATTGACTCTGTCGAAAATTCCATGTTCAACACATTGTAATAGTGCTGGGCAGGATATAGATGTATTGGTGCTATGTCTTTTCGTCCGACGTCATTTCGTCCAACGACACTTCGTCCACGTCTTTTGGTCCAACGTCTTTTTGTCCGCCCGTCTTTTGGTCCAACGTCACTTCGTCCAATTATCCAATTACAAATTAACTCCGTATAAAACCATTCAATTGATAAAATGCAAGTACAATACAGCAAGTGAATTTAGTTGCTAAAATGCAAGTAATTGATAAAATGCAAGTAAAATGCAAGTTGAAAAATGCAGTTTAAAAATCTGAAATTGCAGTTAAAAAATCTAAAAGTTTTTTGTCTAAGACTTTTTGTAACTTGACTTTTTGTAACTTGTACCACTCCACTCCACTATTTGATAGACGATGAAGAAATACCTGCTGAATTCATCGTTTACTTCGACTTGACTTACATAGGCATTGTGAGAGGACGTGGTGCCAGACGAAGGAGTGAAACACCTACATTCCCGACAGCTGTATGGAATGTTAATCAGCGTGTTCTACAAGATCTACCGAGAACAAATAATGCTGCTGAGGGGTTTCATTCTGCCATAAAGCGTTCGGCGGGTGGAGCTCATTTGAATATCTGGAGGTTAATCAAAACTCTGAAGGAAGAGGAAGGGTTCATAATAGGCAAAAAGGCTCAAATTCTTCGGGGAGATCAGTCGACTTCATGTACGCGATATAAGAAAATAACTGAACGCCTCAAAAGATTGGCCGTTGAATATGATTCTACAACAAAAATTGATTTCTTTAGGAATGTTGCTTACAATTTACATCAATTTTAAGTAATTTCGGGAATTTGAAGTAATTAGTAAACTTTTAGATTTTTTAACTGCATTTTTAGATTTTAAAACTGCATTTTTCAACTTGCATTTTACTTGCATTTTATCAATTACTTGCATTTTAGCAACTAAATTCACTTGCTGTATTGTACTTGCATTTTATCAATTAAATGGTTTTATACGGAGTTAATTTGTAATTGGATAATTGGACGAAGTGACGTTGGACCAAAAGACGGGCGGACAAAAAGACGTTGGACCAAAAGACGTGGACAAAGTGTCGTTGGACGAAGTGACGTCGGACGAAAAGACGCGACACGGATGTATTTCCTACCAGTAAGAGCCACGCACACAGTGAGGCCCAGAGAATACTTGGAATCAGGAGACTATAAAACATAGGAGCAGAACTAGGCCACTCGGCCCATCGAGTCTGCTTCGCCATTTAATGAGATCATGGCTGATCTGATATTATATTAGAAGCCATAAAAAGGAGTCATATAAAGTTGCTAGAAAAGGTAGTATGTCTGAGTATTGGGAGAAGTTAAATATTTAGGAGGGCCAAGAGATAGATTCAGAGGGGAAAAATAGAGTCTGAAAATAAACTTGCAAGTAACTTAAAAGAGGATTGTAAAAGTATATAAAAAGAAAAAGATTAGTGAAGGTAAATGCCCCCTACATTCCAAAACGGGAAAAATTATTATAGAGAACAAGGAAATGGCAGAGCAATTGAACAACTACTTTAATTCTGTCTTCATTATTATGATCCCAGACTAGACCCCAACAGAGGCTAGGATACTGGGCAGAAATCACAATATTTGACCTTACTTTTGTAAGACTGTGTGGAAAGGATACCTAGCTCCAGGAGTGATTTCACAAAGAAATAGGGATATGTATTTTAAAACAGAGTTTATTCCTAAAAAAGTATTGAAATATCTTTAACATCACACCAGAAAATAGCCCTTACAAAATACCACTCAACACAGTGAATAAAACACCCTTAACTGCTATCTTTACTCCCACTCAAACAACAACAAAAAAAATCTCAGTTCTCAATCCACTTTATTATGATCCCTGACCAGACCCCAACATTGACTAGGACACTAGACCAAAATCCCAATATTTTGTTTATTTTAAGACTGTGCAGAAAGAATGATTCACTCCAGGAGTAATTGCATGAAAAAATAGGGCTTTTTATTTCTAAAACAAAACTTTATTATGAATACAATATTACATTTTTAACTTTACACCTGAAAAGAACAACATGCATTTACCCCTCAACACAACTATTCAATTTCCCATTAAACAACAAGAAAATAAACATACAGCTCATAAACCAGCTTGAAATTAGCAGGATATGGAGTAATACTTTCTTTATAAAACAGATTTGTCTCTGGTTGGAACCCCTCCAGGCTCTTGCTGGCTATTTTCAAATAGCTGCTTCAATTAGTTTGCTTCAGTCACGTCCTTGTTTTCAGACAAGACTGCTCCACTTTAAAATATGAATACTCTTTCTTTCTTTTAAGTATGCTACTTGGAAAGAATTGTGGACTCAGAGTCAGGCAGCTCAAAAATCAGCTCCTCTCTCTCTCTCTCTCTAAGCATCTCCAAGCTATCTGCCCCTCTGCCTTTCTGAGTTCCACTGAGCAATCTCCCAAAGCTAAAAAAAAATCTCTGCCAGCTGCAAAAGCACATTAACTCCCCAGGTATCGCCCCAGTCAAACCACTAGGCATTAGCTCAGACTGGAAAACTACGGGCGCGATTCTCCCAGAGAGGGAGAAATCGTAAGGCTGGCGTCAAATCCGGGCGGGTTTGACGCCAGCCTCCCCCTCCCCGACTGGGAACCGATTCTGGTCCCCGGTCGGGGCTAGCATGCCGCCGCCGTAAACTCCGGCATCGCGGGCTTAACGAATTTCGTTAAGCCCGTTTGCCAGAGTTTGCGCCGGCTGACGCGTCACATGACGTCAGCCGCGCATGCGCGGATTGGAAGACTCCAACCCGCGCATGCGCGGATGACGTCATCGCGCATTTGCGTGAAACCCACGCATGCGCGGGCCGGGATGCCCCTCAGCCGCCCCGCGAAGTGATACAGCGGGGCGGCGGAAGGACAAAGAGTGCGCGGGTATCGGACCCGCTGCCCGCGATCGGTGCCCACCGATCGCGGGCCCATGGCACCCTTGGCACGGCCGTGGTACTGCCGTGCCAATCGGTGCCATGGTTTTAAAAATTGGTACTTTACGGCCGTTTTTACGAACGGCCAGACCAGGTGTGTTTGCCGTTCGTAAAAACAGCCGTAAAGGGCTTGGAACTCGGCCCATCGGCCAGCTGAGAATCGCTGCTGGCCGTAAAAAAACGGCGGCAGCGATTCGTATCGGGAGTCGGGCGTGGGGGGGGGGGGAGAGAATAGCAGGAGGGCGTCAGACTAGCGTGGCCGTAAAATTTTACGAACCCCTCTATTCCCCGCACCGTCGTGAGTGCGGAGAATTGCGCCCACATTATTTCATCAATTGTACCTGCTAGCTGCTAAAAGCACCCAGGTCCTGCAGACAGAATTATCCTTAAACAATCACATTCTGATCCCGGGCTTTTAACCCTTAAATACATTTATAATCAAATTTTCCAAACATCTTCCAATCATCACTACTTAAATACAATTAGCACATGGGAATACCTGCTGTACACAGATACTCGTTGAGAAAGGGAGATCTTGTGCCACTGCTTTAAATAAAACAACAATCTTTATTAGTGTCTCAAGTAGGCTTACATGAACACTGCAATGAAGAAGACCTGAATCCTGTCAGAACCATACAGAAACTCTGGCTGTATTTCTTCAAAAGCTGTTTCAGCTGGTTACCTTTCCAACCATACTGCTCTTCTGTCTGCAGTCATATCTTTTAACTGATCTGCAGAGAGCAAAATATTGACTTCTGTTCACAGCTTCATCTAACTCACAACTGAACTTTTATGCAAAATGTCTGATTCCTTGGCTCCACCCAATAACGACATCATCTTACCAAGCTAAAATCTAAGTAACTCCACAGGGAATCCCCCTTAATCCAAACAAAACTGCATTAGCTCATGTTTTTTACGATGGCTTAATTGCACTCCTGGCTCCCAAAAACCTTTGTTGTCTTTCAAACTAGGATTTCTTTCAAAACATTTTAAAAATATATAAATTTAGAGTATCCAATTCATTTTTTCCAATTAAGGGGCAATTTAGCGTTTTCAATCCACCTACCTCGCACATCTTTGGGTTGTGGGGGCGAAACCCACGCAAACACGGGGAGAATGTGCAAACTCCACATGGACGGTGATCCAGAGCCGGGATTGAACCTGGGACCTCAGCACCGTGAGACTGCAGTGCTACCACTGCGCCACTGTGCTGCCCTAGATTTCTTTCAAAACATGACTGCAGCAGTCACACACACTAACTCAGGCTTTTAACTGCACCAAATCCCTATAATACAATACATCTGAAATTCCTACATGCATCACATCACAAAAGAAGGCACAAATAACCTCCCAGAAATATGAAGAAATTGAGGGTCCAGTGAAATTGGTACTACTAGAAAAATAGTTGGGACCGAAAGCCAATAAATCCCAGGCCCTGATAATCTACATCCCAGGGCACGAAAGGAGGTGGGCATGGAAATAGTTGATCCGCGGCTGTAATATTCCCAAATCCTGTAGATTCTGAAATAATCGCAGGAGGGTGGCAAAACACCCCCGCTATTTAAAAAATGAGGGAGGGGCAAAACAGGGAATTACAGACCTAATGTCGGTAGCAGGGAAAATGCTATTTGTAAAGGATGCAATAAAATGACACTTGGAAAATATCAACGGGATTAGACAAATTCAACATGGATTTATGAAAGGGAAATCATATTTGACAAACCGACTGGAGTTTTTTCAGGCTGTAACTAGTAGCATACTAGTGAACCAGTGGATGAGGTGTGTTTGGATATTCAGAAAGCTTTCGATAAAGTCCCACATAAGAGGTTATTGTGCTAAAATTAAAGGAAATGGGATTAGGTGTAATGTACTGGCATGGGTAGAGGATTGATTAGCAGGCAGGAAACACGGAGGAGGGAAAAATGGTTCTTTTTTAGAAGTTGGAGGCAGTAACTAGTGGGGTCCCGCAGGGATCAGTGCTTGGGCTCCAGCTAATCACAGTATACATCAGTGATTTGGATGAGGGAACCAAAAGTAATATTTCCAAGTTTGCTGATGACACACAAAACTCGGTGGGAAGGTGAGCGATGAGGAAGATGTTAAGAGACATCAAGGTACTTTAGCCTAGCCGAGTGAGTGGACAAATATGTGGCAGACACAGTGTAACATGGATATATGCGAAGTTATCCTCTTCAGATGGAGAAATAGAATGGCAGAGTATCAGTATAGGGCGGCATGGTAGCACAGTGGTTAGCACAATGACACAGTGGTTAGCACTATTGCTTCACTGCGTCAGGGTCCCAGGTTCGATTCCCGGCTTGGGTCACTGTCTGTGTGGAGTCTGCATGTTCTCCCATGTCTGCGTGGGTTTCCTCCGGGTGCTCCAGTTTCCTCCCACAGTCCAAAGACGTGCAGGTTAGATGAATTGGTCATTCTGAATTCTCCTTCAGGAGGGGCAGAGCATGGAGTGCCATTTAAACATCCCAACACAGATTCCGCTACCTGGGGATCCAAATCGCTCATGACTGGATCCATAAACGGAACCTGACCAGCCTGATGGAGGAAGTAAAAAAGGACCTGCAAAGATGGAATCCACTCCCACTCTCCCTGGCAGGGAGGATGCAGATGATCAAAATGAACGTACTGCCCAGGTTCCTCTTCTGGTTTAGATCCATCCCGATCTACATCCCCAAGGCCTTTTTCAACTCATTAGAAAAATTGATCATGGCATTAGTCAGGGGTGGGGGAAAAACACGAGGATCCCAAAATGAATACAGCAGAGAACGGGATCCATGGGGCTCCTCACCTTCCCAAACCGGCAATATTATCACTGAACAGCAACCGCGGAGAGGACAAATCCAGCCTAGCCAATTACCACCCTATCAGGCTCCTCTCTATCATCAGCAAAGTGATGGAAGGAGTAATCAACAGTGCTGTCGAGTACGGCGACGCTGAAGATTTGGGGGCAATGGAGGCGGCACAGGGGGGAGACGGGGGCCTCAGTCTGGTCCCCGATACGGAATAACCATAGGTTTGCCCCGGGTAGGATAGATGGTGGGTTCCGAAGCTGGCACCGGGCGGGAATTAGAAGGCTGGGGATCTATTCATTGACGGGACATTTGCCAGCTTAAAGGCACTAGAAGAGAAATTTGGGTTACCCCCGGGAAATGCCTTCAGGTACATGCAGGTTCGGGCGTTTGTCAGGAAGCAGGTGGGAGAATTTCCGTTGCTGCCTGCCCGAAGGATACAGGACAGGGTGATTTTGGCTGTGTGGGTCGGAGAGGGTAAAATCTCGGAGATATACCAGAAGCTGCAGGAGGTGGAGGAAGCCTCGGTGGAGGAGTTGAAGGGCAAATGGGAGGATGAGCTGGGTGAGGAGCTGGATCAGGGCCTGTGGGCTGATGCCCTGGGCAGGGTCAATTCCTCCTCATCTTGCGCCAGGCTCAGCCTGATCCAGTTTAAAGTGGTGCACAGGGTGCATATGACAGGGGCGAGGATGAGTAAGTTTTTTGGGGTGGAGGACAGGTATGTGAGGTCTTCGGGGAGCCCAGCAAATCACGCCCATATGTTATGGGCGCGCCCGGCGCTTGCGGAGTTTTGAAAAACTTTGAATAAATACATTTAAAAAAGAACAGTGCTGTCAAGCGACACTTACTCAGCAATAAGGGCAGCACGGTATCGTAGTGGTCAGCACAGTTGCTTCACAGCTCCAGGGTCCCAGGTTCGATTCCCGGCTGGGTCAGTGTCTGTGTGGAGCTCTTTTGGAGCCTCACTACTTTAGTTCATGTGTGCTGTTCGTTTGTTTTTTTAAATTATTATTATTTTGTGAGTTGTGAGACCTGCACTTTTATATTCATGTGCAGGAATAAGCCAGCATCTGCCTTAGCATGATGCTGAATGTGAAAAGAACAGAGCAAAAGAACATAAAGTAAATAATGGATAAAACAAAAGAAGGGAATGCTGCTAAAACAATGAGTGGAGCACAACCCAAAAGGAACAAGAAAGGAAACAGAAACTTATCTAAAACCCGTCAAATTAGAGTGTGAAAATCGGGGGCAATAAGGCAATCCAAACCCTGCGGTGCCCACCGAGCACGGAAATCTTCGAGTGTGCCCGCGGACAGCGCATGCTCCTGCTCCAGGGACACCCGGCAGCGAACGAGGCCGCGGAAGAGGGGCAGACAGTCGGGCTGGACGACCCCCTCGCTCGCCCGCTGCCTGGACCTATAAATGACTAGTTTGGCCAGGCCCAGGAGCAGGTTCACGAGGAGGTCCTCCACCTTCCCCGCCCCCTCCGCACCGGCCCAGGAGCAGGTTCACGAGGAGGTCCTCCGCCTTCCCTGCCCCCCCGTCCGCACCGGATGCCCATAGATCAGGAGCGTGGGGCTGAAGTGCAAACAAAACCTCAACAACAACGTCGTCAAGAAATCAAAGAGGGAGTGCAGCCGAGGACAGACAACATAAATGTGCTCCACGGTCTCCACCAGGCGGCAAAAGGAGCAGGTCTCTGGCAGAGCCGCGAAGTGTTGAATTCGACGGTTGCACGGCACTGCCATGTGCAACACCCTCCACCCCAGGTCCCCAAGTTTTATGGGGAGGACACCTCTATAGAGGGACCCCCAGCAGGGACCTCCGCCACCGACGGCAACGAGGCACGCCAAGGCGTGTCCGGACAGCGGGCGAGGCAAACGAAGTGGAAGGTGTACAGGAAACCCCTCCGCGCAGTGTGAAAAGGCACGGAGGGTATTTCCATGAGGCGGCTGGGGCGGTGGGGTGCCGGCGCCCGTCGGGTGCGCCAGGGCCTGGGATCAATGTGAAATTCCGTCCGAGCAGGGGTCCGCTCAGACAGGATGCCACCGCGCAACCACGCCGCCTCTAGCTCCAGTGTGCCCGCGGGGCCAATCATGGCCATTTTGAGGCCTTGGATGGCATTGGCCGCGTGCCGGTCAGACCCCGCCCCGCGCTCGGCGACCTCGTGGGGTGTGAGCCAGTCTGCCCCTCTGCCATCCAGCACGTCCCCGATCCTGGTCACCCCGGCATCCACAGTCCTCCGCTCCGCCAGCCACCGGAATGGAAATTGGCGGAGGTGCGGATTCCTGAGCAGCGGCTCCCTCGTGAGGGCCAGTACTCCTGATGGGGGAGAGCTGTGGCACGTGTCGACCATGTTCCAGACTTTGAGGAGGTCCTGGTACAAAACGGGCAGCGCCAACAAAGACCCTGCTGGTCAACGAACAGGAGCTGCACGTCGTAGTTCAGGAGAGGATCTAACCACCGGCCCTTGACATTCACATTCAATGGCATTACCATCACTGAATCCCCCACAATCAACATCCTGGGGGTTACCATTGATCAGAAACTGAACTGGACTAGCCGTATTAATACTGTGGCCACCCGGGCAGGTCAAAGGCTAGGGATCTTACAGTGAGTAACTCACCTCCTGACCCTTCAAAGTCTTTCCACCATCTACAAGGCATAAGTCAGGAGTGTAATGGAACACTCTCCACTTGCCTGGATGAGTGCAGCTCCAACAACATTCATGAAGCTCAATTCCATCCAGGACAAAGCCTCCTGCTTGCTTGCTTCCCCTTCCACAAACATTCAAATCCTCCACCACCGACGAACAGTGGCACTGGATGCACTGCAGTAACTCACCAAGGTTACTTAGACAGCACCTTCTAAACCCTGGACCACCATCAAATAAAAGGACAAGAGCAGCAGATACCTGGGCACCCCACCACCTTGATGTTCCCCTCTAAGTCACTCATCACACTGACTTAGAAATATATTGCCGGTTCTTCACTGTCGCTGGGGCAACATCCTGGAACGCCCTCCCCAACAGCACAGTGGGCGTACCTACACCTCAAGGACTGCAGTGCTTCAAGAAGACCATAAGACCATAAGACCATAAGACATAGGAGTGCAAGTAAGGCCATTCGGCCCATCGAGTCCACTCCACCATTCAATCATGGTTGATTTCAACTCCATTTACCCGCTCTCTCCCCATAGCCCTTAATTCATTACCACCTTCTGCAGGGCAGCTAATGATGGGCAATAAATGCTGGCCTGGTCAGTGGCACCCACATCCCGTAAAGAAATAAATATATATATTCCAGACCAAATTCCCTTCATCAATGACAAGATGAAGACACTTAATACTTGCGGCTTCTTCTCTGGCTATAAATTAAATCTGGGAAAACATGAATGTTTTCCGGTCAACCCCCGGGAAGACGAGCCCATTTAGGCACATTACCCTTTCGCCTCTCCAGTTTTCATTACTTGGGGTTCAGGGTGACCCACAATTGGGCCTCACTCTCCACAAATTAAATTATTCCAGCCTGATCAAGAACGGACCCACAGGGATGGAACAATCTTCCTTCGTCTTTGACTGGAAGGATTCAAACAAGAAAAATGAACATACTCCCAACGTTTTTCTTTTTCTTTCAATGCCTCCCCTTTTCCTGCCCAAATGGTTAATAAATTGATATCCGCTTTTATCTGGGTGGGCAAGAATTCAAGAATCCGCAGTGTTCTACTCCAGAGGAAGAAATAGGCAGGGAGCTTGGCCCTTCCAAACTTATAGTTTTATTCTGGGCTGCCAATATTCAAACAACCTTACTGTGGATCAGCGATCCCGGTTCAATCCGGGGCCGAATGGAGGCTGGCTCTTGTACTACATCCAGGGCACGATTCTCCGCTCCTCATGCCGGGTGGGAGAATCGCGGGAGGGCCAGGTAAATCATGACACGCCGCCCTGGCCCCCCCACGCAGTTCTTCTACCCCCCCCCCCCAAAATGGCGTGTCGCGGAATCACCGCTCGCCGTTTTTCACGGCGACCGGCGATTCTCCAGCCCGGATGGGCCGAGCGGCCTGACGAATCCGACCGGTTTACGCCGGCTCCAACCACACCTGGTCGCTGCTGGCGTGAACATCACGCGACAGGTAAGTGTGGGGCCTGTGGGGGGCGGAGGGAGGATCGAGCACCACGGGCGTGCTCAGGAGATGACTGGCCCGCGATCAGTGCCCACCGATCGTCGGGCCGGCGCCTCTAAGAGATGCACTCTTTCCCCTCCGCCGCCCCGCAGGATCAAGCCGCCATGTCTTGCGGGGCAGCGGAGGGGAAGACGGCAACCGCGCATGCGCGGGTTTGTGCCAGCCAACCTGCGCATGCGCAGTCACTTAGGCGCCGCCGTCGCGTCATTCTCGGCCCGCCGCTTTGACGCAAACGTCAAGGCCCGGCGGCCGAGTTTCTCGCAACGCCGCTCCTAGCCCCCTGTGGGGGGAGAATAGGGTGCGAGGAGCGACCTCCGATGCCGTCGTGAAACTCGGCCGAGCGGCATCGGAGAATCGCGCCCCCAGTCTCCCAGCCATAGTTACTGCACCATTGCCCTTTTCTCCCACTAGATCTTCCTTGAATCCTCCCTCAGAAGCTGGAAATAATTCCGACAACAATTTAAACTTCGGTCCTTGTCCTCACTGGCCCCTATCTGTAACAACCACCTTTTCTTACCTACAGGGCTGGGCTCAACCTTCAACTTGTTGAAATTGAAGGGACTTGAGCACTTTGGTGCCTGTTCATAGAGTGGGAGGTTTGCCAGCTTTAGAGAATTAGCAGACAAATTCCAGCTCCCCAACTCTAGTCTTTTTCGTTACTTTCAAGTTCGCAATTTCGCCCATTCAGCTTTCCCTTTCATTCCTCTGGCTCCACTTTCCACCTTACTGGAGAGAATTCTATCCTCAGCTCAGCCACATTCTCTCATCTGGTCCCTCCCTGAACTGGGCCCTACACTCATAAGCAAGGTTTGGAGAGAGGCCCTATACAGGGTCAACTCCACGTCCTCATGTGCCTGGTTGAGCCTAATTCACAGAATCACAGAATACTACAGTGCAGAAGAGGCCCTTTGGCCCATCGAGTCTGCACTGATGCATGAAAGGCCCTGACCTGCCCACCTAATCCCACTTGCCAGCACTTAGCCCATAGCCTTGAATGCATTGGCGTGCCAAGTACTCATCCAGGTACTTTTGAAAGGATGTGAGGCATCCTCCTCTGCCACCCTCCCAGGCAGTGCATTCCAGACCATCACCACCCTCTGGGTAAAAAGGTTTTTTCTCAAATCCCCCCTAAGACTCTTGCTCCTCACTTTAAACTTGTGTCCCCTTGTAACTGACCCTTCAGCTAAAGGGAACAGCTGCTCCCTGCACCCAACCCATGCCCCTCGTAATGTTGTGCCACTTAATCAGGTCACCCCTCAATTCCGTTCAAGGTGCGACATAGGACACACTTGACCAAGGCAAGGATGAGTGGGTTTTTCCTGAATGTTCAGAACAGATGTGACTGCTGTTCAGTCGCTCTCACAGATCACACGCATGTGCTTTGTTCCTGCCTTAGACTCTCCAACCTCTGGGCTTCCTTGTTTAAGACAATGTCTAATATTCTCCGATTAGATTTGCAGCCATGCCCACTGGTGATCATGTTTGGGGATTCGGCTCTCTGACATTTCACCCTGGGGTAGAGAGGGACGTTATAACACAGAGGCGGATACTGCTTGTTTGGCAATCTCTCACTACGCTTAGTGCCGCTGACTGGTTGGGGGACTAATATCCTTTTTACAGCTGGCGAAAATTAAATTTACTATCAGAGGTTCTGTTGAGAGATTCCACCTGAGATGGCAACTGTTTATTTTCTTTTTCAAAGAGCTAATTTGGGTTATTAGGGATAGAGTTTAAGTTATTTGCTTTTTCTTTGTTTTGTTTGTATTATTGAGAAAATGTTCTTTTGGTCTTAAATTTGCTAGAAATCTTGTTCTACACTATACCTGCTTTGCATTCAAAATGTGTTGTGTTATTTTCAAAAAAAACCAATAAAAATATATTTTTAGAAAACACTCTTAATCCTTCAATGGTACCATTAACACTCCCTTTGTCTTACGTCCACGACAAATTTATCCATATCTCCTTTGCCCCGACCTATCCTTGTTCTTCTATTCTGCCCCACCTCCTCTGCCCCCTTTCCAACTACATATTTCTGTACACTTCTACCTTTGTTCAGTTCTGTAGAAAGATCATTTAGTCCCGAAACATAAACTCTGTTTCTCTCCGCAGATGCTGCCGGACCTGCTGAATTTATCCAGCATTGTCTGTTATTATTTCATTTTTCCGGCGTCCGCAGTATTTTGCTTTGAAGTAGAATAATGCTGATAGAGCCAGATGTGGAGGCTCATGTGGGACCAAAGGCCCTCGAGGCCAGATGTCCTGTTTCTGTGCTGTTAACTCTATCTTTGGAAAGTTACGACTCCTGTTTTAGTTTTCATAAAACAAGAAAATAATGATCTATTTGAGTCTGCCTGACTGGCGAGCCTCAGGGTACCAGAGTTCAGTGCCACTGAGGCGTCTGCTCATCGTGATCCTCATCGGGTGTCAGATACCCATTTACACAGTCGATAACAGTTACCTTGCCACACCGAGTTAAACTGTGTGTAGGTCTTTCTGCTATAGTTCAAGTGACATATGTAAATATATATCAGGTGGTTTAGCCAAACCAGGCATGAGGTTGGTGGCACGTAGGACGACCCCGTCTGATGAATTGCACCATTTTCACTGTTAGGCCCTCTTTGAAACATAGATGGCAAACCTTTCTGCCCTGGTAGTGAGGCCAACTCATTTTCTTTTAAGTTTTTTTGTAATCCCTTTTTTAACCCATGTTTTCCTTATATCTAATTTTGACTAATTCCTTGCAGATAGAGTGCTTTAGATACAATACTCATACCAGTAAACAGTGCCCATCTGTCCTGTCTGCATAGAGAACAAAGAAAGACTACATGACTGAATAAATGTAAAATGGACAGCCTTATGTTTTTTTTTTGTTGGACAATGGTTATAAGTTGTGTTTTTCTGCCAGACACTTAAAGAACAAATCACCCATCTGCAACTTGCCAGGCAATGATGTACCTTATTTTTCACAGTGAGGGAACATGTGCCTGTGCCTGACGAGATCAGAATTGAAACTGTTTACCACCAAGGAACTCTTACTGAATATGTGCTGAAGTTGTTTTTCTGGCTCCAAATTCAACTTTTCTGAACTCGGAGTTCAACCGGCTGAACTGACTTAGGGTGGGTGAAACCCACAAGATGGACATCGCTGTGTGAGGGTAAGGACAAAGACCATTGGGAGAAGAAAAGGGGATCTCCAGATGATATAACTGCCTGATAACAATCCCAGATGAGATGGGACTGGATAAATATATGTGCCACAATATCTGACATCCCGAAGTGGGCGTGAACACTGGCGTGAGAGACGCACTTCACACTCTGAACATTGGATTTGGATTAGGGTCAGTGTGATGATTGGGAAGGTGTGACCTGGTCAGCCACTGAAGACATGAAGAGGACTTGGTCAGTGCAGAGACCACCTAGGAGGGGCCCCGGGAAGGCCAATAGGCAGTTTCTAAGTACAGTGTACTTGTAGTAACTTGTGATACTCAATAAAGAAAAGTTTGATTTAAGCCACATGATTGTTATATACCCAGAGCAAGACTGGAACCTGGGCAGGGGATAGCCCAGCAATGGAGAGGGGGGGATTTCTGATTGAAGAGAGGGGGAAAATCCCGTGGCTCCATGGATGAGGCAACAATAACTTGCATTTTTATATCACCTTCCACATGGTAAAACACCGAAGGCACCTCACTAGAGGGTTACCAAACAAAGTCTTACACTGAACCACCTAAGGAGATATTGATGTGAGTGTCGCTGGCCAGCAATTGTTGCTCATCCCTAATTGCCCTTGAACAGAGCAATTTGTTTGGCTATTTCAGGGAGGGTTTGTGAGCTGATCACAAAGCTGTGGGTCTGGAGTCTGTGGGTAGGTCAGACCAGGCAAGGATGGCAGATTTCCTTCACTAAAGGGCATTAGTGAACCAGATGGGTTTTTACAACAATCGCTGATATTGTTTTTTCCAAATAAATTAAGGGCCAATTTAGCGTGGCCAATCCAACTAACCTACACATCTTTGGGTTGTGGGGGCGAAACCCACGCAAACATGGGAAGAATGTGCAAACTCCACATGGACAGTGACCCACAGCCGGGATCGAACCTGGGATCTCAGCGCCGTGAGGCAGCAGGGCTAACCCACTGTGCCACAATCGAAGATAGTTGCCATGGTCACCATTACTGAAATGACCTCTATAATTCAGATGTATTGATTAGGTTACCGTGGAGGGATTTTGAACCTGTGGCCCCAGTGCATGGGCCATGACGTTTGGGGTTATTAGTCCACTGATGTTACCGTCTCCAAATGCAAAGCAGTACAAACACAACAGGTTGAGATCTATTACAATCACAGGAGTCCTGAGAAGGATTCACCAGACACGTTTATTCAACAAGTCAAACCAAGGCCGTAAAATGGCGGCGAATACATCTATTCCCAGCTGGGACCATCCAACGATGTCAGATCCCTTCCTGGCCAGCTTTTATCAGTGGGTTTTAACGAGCCCTGCGGTTACGCGGACAAGCCCCATAGGGCGATCAATTGGGTTGACCCTGTGGGTCTGGTGAGGGTTATTACAAGAGGGAATATGAAGAGAAAAGTAAAACCGGTGCAGAGAGAGGATGAGAACAGACTGGCAAACAACATAAAAGGGAACCCAAAAATGTTCTTGTGGTGATATAACCACTGTAGATATGTGTACTTGCAGTAGGGGGATGTATGGCTGTACCTGTAATACAGGTTCCTCCTGTAAGCCCCTGCCGGCTAGCTCCGCCCACAGGGAGCTTGTGTATAAATATGCGTGTAAGTCACTGAGATCCTATTCTACAGCCGCCGCCGGAGGAATAGCAACACACATCAATAAAGCCTCGATTGTACATGTCTCGAGTCTTTGTGTGCAATTGATAGCGCCACAATTTATTGCTGTGTGATTTTCCTTACACCATGGACATCAGGATCAAGCCTGACCATCTGCAGCTGGATCCGCAGTCGCCTCACGCCAGGAAAGACTTTGTTCACTGGCTTGCAGTCTTCGAGGCCTACATCTCTTCAGCGGACCCTCCCCCGATGGAGTCTCAAAAAAGACAACTCCTGTACTCCAGACTTAGCTCCAGTGTCTTTCCGCTAATTCGAGATGCGCCTGACTACACCAGAGCTATGGAACTGCTCAAGGAGAACTATGCACAGTCAACGAACATCTACTCTCTACTCGCGTCCAGTAGCCGGGTGAGTCGATTGAGGACTTCTGGGAGGCCCTTATACCTCTGGTACGAGACTGCGACTGCCGGGCCCTCTCAGCCACAGAACACTCTGATTTACTCATGCGCGATGCGTTTGTTACAGGCATTGCATCGGACCCCATCCGGCAACGACTGCTGGAAGGGGCCGCCCTCGACATCGTGGCAACAAAGACTCTGGCGCTTTCAATGACGGCCGCCTCCCGTAGTGCACGATCTTACTTCGCTAGCCACTCGGCCCACCCGTCCTACCCCTCGTGGACCCCGCAAACGGCCCCCCAGGCCCACCCGTCCTACCCCTCATGGACTCCGTAACCGGCGCCGCCGCGCACTATGCCTGCGCTGCTTGCCGCACCGTGCTCCCTGGGGGTCCCGGCTGTTACTTCTGTGGTCAGCAGAAGCACCCCCGCCAACGCAACCCAGCCTGCACCGCTACCTGCAAAGCTTGTGGCAAGAAAGGCCACTTTGCAGCGGTGTGCCAGTCCCGGACGGTTGCCGCTATCGTGCCCCCATTCCCCCCACTCACCTCAGCCGATCGCACAATGGGCCCTGCCATCCGCTTCCCCCGACCCCACGTGCGATCAGTGGGCGTCACCATCTTTCGCCGCCCCGCCACGTGCGCTCCATGGGTGCCGCCATCTTCATTCCCCACCACCATGTGCGTTCCATGGGCGCTGCCATCTTGTCCCGACCCCACAACGTGCGCTCCATGGGCGCCGCCATCTTGTCCACCGCCATCTTCTCCCACACAGGTACTCCAGACCCCGCCATTTTGTCCTCCCCGGGACGGGGCCACGGGACACGGGTCGCTACTGCTCCTCGTCGGACTCATCAGACTCGACATCCGATCGCCCGCTACTCGTCTCCGTTACGCTCGACCACTCGCGTCCTCGCAACCTGGCACCCTCTTCCACAACGATGCTGGTCAATGGCCACGTGACATCCTGCCTCATCGACTCCGGGAGCACCGAGAGCTTCGTCCACCCGGACACGGTAAGGCGCTATTCCCTTGCGGTCCATTCCGCCAACTGGCAGATCTCTCTCGCCTCCGGTTCCCACTCTGTCCCGATCCGGGGTTTCTGTCTCGTTAAACTTACTGTACAGGACGTGGAATTCGACCATTTTTGTCTGTATATTCTCCCCAACCTCTGCGCGTCACTCTTACTAGGCCTAGATTTCCAATGCAATCTCCAGAGCCTCACCCTCAAATTCGGCGGACCCCTACCTCCCCTCACCGTTTGCGGCCTCGTGACCCTTAAGGTCGAGCCTCCCTCCCTCTTTGCCAATCTGACCGCAGAAGCCCGTCGCCACCAGGAGAAGACGGTACACACCCAGGACAAGGCCTTCATCAGGTCCAAAGTCCAGCGGCTGCTTCGGGAGGGTATCATCAAGGCCAGCAACAGCCCTTGGAGAGCCCAGGTGGTCGTGGTTAAAACCGGGGAGAAGCACAGGATGGTCGTGGACTACAGCCAGACCATCAACCGGTACACGCAGCTCAACGCGTGCCCCCTCCCCTGTATTTCTGATATGGTCAATCAGATTGCACAGTACCGGGTCTTCTCTACTATTGACCTGAAATCCGCCTACCACCAGCTCTCTAACCGTAAATCGGACCGTCCCTACACTGCCTTCGTGGCAGACGGTCGTCTGTACCAATTTCTTAGGGTTCCCTTCGGCGTCACGAATGGAGTCTCGGTATTTCAACGAGAAATGGACCGAATGGTTGACCGGTACGGACTGCAGGCCACCTTCCCGTACCTCGACAATGTCACCATCTGCGACCATGACCAGCAGGTCCATGACGCCAACCTTTCTAAATTCCTCCACACTGCATCTCTCCTTAATCTCATGTACAACAAGGAGAAGTGCGTGTTCCGCACAGACCACTTAGCCATCCTCGGCTACGTAGTCCAAAACGGACTACTGGGCCCCAACCCCGATCGCATGCGCCCCCTCATGGAGCTTCCACTGCCCCAAGGCCCTCAAACGCTGCCTGGGGTTCTTTTCTTATTACGCCAAGTGGGTCCCACAATACGCGGACAAGGCCCGCCCACTTATCCAGTCCACACATTTTCCCCTCACGGCCGAGGCACAACAGGCCTTCGCCAGCATTCGATCTGACATAGCCAAGGCCGGGATGCACGCAGTAGATGTGACACTGTCTTTTCAAGTAGAAAGCGATGCTTCAGATGTCGCCCTTGCCGCCACGCTGAATCAGGCAGACCTGTGGCATTCTTTTCACGCACCCTCCACGCCTCCGAAATTCGACATTCCTCTGTTGAAAAGGAGGCCCAGGCAATCGTTGAAACAGGTAATGCGGCATTGGAGGCATTACCTGGCCGGCAGGAGATTCACTCTCCTCACTGACCAGCGGTCGGTAGCCTTCATGTTCAACAACACGCAGCGGGGCAAGATCAAGAATGACAAAATCTTGCGGTGGAGAATCGAGCTCTCCACCTTTAACTATGAGATCTTGTATTGCCCCGGCAAGCTCAACGAGCCCCCAGACACCCTCTCCCGAGGTACATGTGCCAGCGCACAAGTGAACCAGCTCCGTGCCTTGCACAAGAGCCTTTGCCATCACTCGCTTGTACCATCTAATCAAAGCCCGCAATCTGCCCTACTCCGTCGAGGAAGTACGGACAGTCACCAGAGACTGCCAGGTCTGTGCCGGGTGCAAGCCGCACTTCTACCGGCCAGATCGCACGCGCCTGGTGAAAGCGTCCCGCCCCTTTGAACGCCTCAGCGTGGATTTCAAAGGACCACTCCCCTCCACCGCAACACCTACATCCTTAGTGTGGTTGATGAATTTTCTAGGTTCCCCTTCGCCATCCCATGCCCGGTTATGACGTCTGCCACCGTCATCAAGGCCCTGGATTCCATTTTCGCTCTGTTCGGTTTCCCCGACTACATCCACAGTGTGTTCTTGAAAATACAGAAAAATGTGTCATTTGAAACATGGAAGTCTGGCAATATCTGGTTTGAAAGGATACAGGGAAAGATCCCACAAAAGTTTAATAGCAGCTTCAAAGAGCAGGGTTATAAAATGCAGATTCTTGCTCACAAGCAGGTTTAGCAAACACACAGGTTTCATGTACTGAGCTAAAACAATGGCTCACACCTTCATGGAATGTAACTACCACAGGAAGCATCTGAAAAAGCATGGATGAGAGTTTCAATTGCATTAAGTGACAAATGTTTAAAACAGGCAAGTCTTTCAAGTCATAACCAAGTTAAATTTTAGCATACAGCTAAAAGCAAAGTTTCACACCTTAATTAAAATAAACTCTCTTAGTAAACAGCTGGAAAGGATCGATGATGCTCAGTCGAATTTGGTGTCAATTCTAAAGTGTAAAATTCTATGAACATCAAGTCAATTAAAAGAAAATTGGAGGCGACCTGTCTACGAGAAACATAATTTAAGTCAAAATCAAAGGCAAAGTTATGAGCTGGGGACAATTGGAAAATTAAACAATTCGAAATCACAGAAATAAAAGTTAACTATTGAAACCAAAGCATTTTTTAATCAGATCTGAGAGGAGACGATATGCCCAAAATGAATAATTAGTTGTAGTAAAATGTTTACATCAAAGATACTTTTAAACTATCAAAGTGAAACAAGCCCATTTACAATAAAGTCATTAAAACTTAATAACTCTTCGAAAGAGAATATAAACCGGAAGAAAGGGTACAGCCAGCAGAGCCAGCTCTCACAGCTCGGTACATGGGAAAGATAGGACACAGCAACCGTGTTCACCAGCGAATACATCTCAAGAAGACCAGAATTTAAAGAAGATTGAGTGTCAAGGTGGGCCTGAAGGTCTCTACAACCAACCAGCAGCATCCAGAAGCAAGATCTTTTTACCTTTCTGTAAAGAAAGTGTTTGCAGCTTTTAAAAGAAAAAAATATAATAATAAAATAACTTTACTTAACCTGAAAAAGTGGTTATTAGCCTACTTTACTTCCTTAACAACGCAGGACCCAGGACATCGATGCTACTAAGGGGTAAGTAGGTAAAATTCTTCGGTGAAGGTATGGGTTATACTGGGGGATAACTTGAAAATATAGTTTGACCTAAATAGCACCCACCGAAGTCAGGGAGTGAGAATCCCTGTTCACCATTTAGAATATCGACCTTTTTTGGTATAGGGGGAATTCTAAGAATAGTGGTGAGTTTTAACTTCAAGTGACAGGGGATCCTTGTATCGACTCCAGCAGGACGACCAGCTACAACCCCCGGGGAAACGGGCAGGTAGAGAGGGAGAACGGGACGATATGGAGGGCCGTCCAGCTGGCCCTACGGTCCAGGAACCCCCCAGCTGCTCGCTGGCAGCAGGTCCTTCCTGACGCGCTCCATTCCATTCGGTCACTACTGTGCACCGCAACTAACAGTACACCCCATGAACGTGTTTTTGCCTTCCCTAGGAAGTCTACATCCGGGGTGTCGCTCCCAACTTGGCTCACGACTCCGGACCCAGTCCTTCTCCGTAGGCATGTCCGGCACCACAAGGCGGAACCCCTGGTGGACAAAGTATGCCTACTCCACGCCAACCCTCAGCATGCCTACGTGGAGTTCCCCGACGGCCGCCAGGACACAGTCTCGCTCCGGGACCTGGCTCACTCAGGTGTCGATCCCATGCCCATGCCCCTTCCCCCCCCCCCCCGCGCCACCCTCCTTTTCCCCGGCGCCCCCGTATTCGTCCCCACCAGGTCCATCCCTCGTCCCCATGCCCACACTGGAGGACACGGAAGATTTTGGCTCGCTCTCGGAGTCATCCGCCAGCAGCCAGCACCAACACCGCCAGCACCTGCACCATCGTTGCCATCACCGCCTGGGCCAACGTCGCCACCACAGCTACGCCGATAACAGCGGAACGTTCGACCGTCGATTAGTCTCAACCTGTAACCTGCTAACCGGATGGACTCTTGGTTTTCTTTGTTTGAACCCTTTTGTAAATATATCATCCTTTGTATTATAGTTGCACGTCACCCCCGCCGGACTCATTTTTTTTACAGGGGGTGAATGTGGTGATATAACCACTGTAGATATGCGTACTTGCAGTAGGGGGATGTATGGCTGTACCTGTAATACAGGTTCCTCCGGTAAGCCCCTGCCGACTAGCTCCGCCCACAGGGAGCTTGTGTATATGCGTGTGAGTCACTGAGATCCTATTCTACAGCTGCCGGCGGAAGAATAGCATCACACAGCAATAAAGCCTCGATTGTACATGTCTCGAGTCTTTGTGTGCAATTGTTAGTGCCACAGTTCTATTATTATGTAAATATAAAACAGGTAGTAACAGGTGGAGTGGGTGTATTCAGGACAAACAGGATGATGAGGTGCAGAACAAAACAAGAATACTTAATGACTTCCGTGTATTGGTGTTTAATGAAGGAAGAGGAATCTGACAAAATATCAGTAGAAACGGAAAGAGTGGTGGCAATGGATAATGATGAAGACCTCATTCTGCATATCTTAAAAATAAAATATATCGAGATATGCTCATTGCTATCTCTAAAAAAGTAAACCTGGACGTTGACCTAAAATAGCTTCATCCATGTCTGTCTGTGAGCCTGGAACAACAGGAGCAACAGCAGGGTTTTTCAAAGTGCAGGTAGGTTGCAGATGACCCAGAGCTGGGATCGAACCTGGGATCTCAGCGGCGTGAGGCAGCAGGGCTAACCCACTGCGCCACAATCAATGATAGTTGCTATGGTCACCGTTACTGAGACGAGCTCTATAATTCAGATGTATTAATTAGGTTACTGTGGAGGGATTTTGAACCTGTGGCCTCAGTGCATGAGCCAGGATGTTTGATGGTCAGAATTGTCGGCGAGAATGCGGCCAGCAACAATTCTTTTTTTTAATTAAACTTTGTATTGAGGTATTTTTTGGTTTTATAACAATGACAAAATAAACAATATACATAAGTCTATAAACATACTGCAAAAAAAAGCCTGCCAGCTCCCTTGCAGGTCCCACGTTTATTAACCCCCTACTCTAAACTAACCCCCCCCCCCCCCCCTTCTGCTGACGATTAATTTTCTGCAAAAAAGTCGACGAACGGTTGCCACCTCCGGGTGAACCCTAACATTGACCCTCTCAAGGCGAACTTGATTTTCTCCAAACAGTGAAAGCTAGCCATGTCCGATAGCCAGGTCTCTGACATCGGGGGCTTTGAGTCCCTCCAAGCTAATAGTATCCATCTCCGGGCTACCAGGGAAGCAAAGGCTAGAACGTCTGCCTCTCTCCTCCTGGATTCCCGGGTCTTCTGACACCCCGAAAATCGCCACCCCCGGACTCAGTGCCACCCTTGTTTTTAACACCGTGGACATGACATCTGCAAACTCCTGCCAAAATTCCCTGAGCTTTGGGCATGCCCAGAACATATGGACATGGTTCACTGGTCCTCCCGCCCACCTTATGCACCTAGCTTCTACCCTAAAGAATCTGCTCATCCGGGCCACTGTCATGTGAGCCCGGTGAACGACCTTGAATTGTATCAGGCTGAGCCTGGCACATGTTGTGGACGCGTTGACTCTACTCAACGCATCCACCCAGAGACCATCCTCTATCTCTCCTCCTAACTCCTCCTCCCATTTGTGCTTCAGCTCCTCAGTCTGCGTGTCCTCTGACCCCATGAGCTCCTTATAGATGTCAGAGACCTTCCCTTCTCCCACCCTCACTCTGGAAACTACCTTATCCTGAATCCCCTTTGGCAGTAGGAGCGGGAAGGTTGAGACCTGTCTACGTAGGATGTCCCGCACCTGCAGGTACCTAAATTTGTTTCCCCTCGCCAATCCAAATTTCTCCTCCAGCTCCCTCAAGCTAGGAAAGTTCCCTTCTATAAACATATCCCCCATCCTCTCAATTCCTGCCCTCTGCCATCTCAAAAATCCCCCGTCCATCTTTCCCGGGGCAAACCGGTGATTATTGCAGATTGGGGACCAGACCGATGCTCCCTCCGCTCCCACATGCTTCCTCCATTGCCCCCAGACTCTCAGGGCTGCCACCACTCAGGGCTGCCTGGTGGAGTACCGTGCCGGCGGGACGGCAGAGGCGCTGTTATCAGCGCCCCCAAATTGGTGCCCTTACATGAAGCTGCCTCTATACGCTAACATGCCGACCCAAACCCCACTGCCCACTTCCTGATCATGGTTATATTCGCCGCCCAATAATAGTTACTGATGTTTGGCAGCGCCAGCCCGCCCTCTCCCTGGCTCCGCTAAAGCATCCCCTTTTTAACTTGCCCGCCCAGACAAAGCCCGTGATAACTTTGTTAACCCGTTTAAAGAAGGAGCGCGGAATAAAGATGGGGAGACACTGGATCACAAACAGGAATCTCAGAAGGTCCGTCATCTTCACCGTCTGGTCCATCGCAGCTAGTGACAGCGGGAGCGCGTCCCACCTCCGAAAATCCTCCTTCATTTGGTCCACCAGATGGGCCAGATTAAGTTTGTGTAACCGTTCCCATCCTTGCGCCACTTGGATACCTAGATACCTAAACCTTCCCCCTACGACTCTAAATGGCAGTCCCCAAGTCGCTTCTCCTATCCCAAACATCTCGCTTTTCCCCATATTTAGTTTGTACCCGGAAAACTGGCCAAATTCCCCCAGAATTCTCATGATTTCTTCTATCCCCCCCACTGGGTCCAACACATACAGGAGCAGGTCGTCTGCGTAAAGCGAGACTCTGTGTTCCACTCCCCCCCCCCAACCCCTTCCAGCCCCTTGAGGCTCTCAGCGCAATTGCCAGCGGCTCTATAGCTAGCGCGAACAGTAGGGAGAATGGGCACCTTTGCCTCGTCCCCCAGTGTAGCCTAAAATAGTCTAATGTCATCCTATTCGTCCATACGCTCGCCAGAGGAGGCTGATACAGCAACCTGACCCAGTCAATAAAGCCCCGCCCAAATCCGAACCATCTCAGTACCTCCCACAGATAATCCCATTCTACTCGGTCAAAAGCCTTCTCTGCATCCATTGCAACCACCAGCTCCACCTCCCCACCTTCTGGGGGCATCATGATCACATTTAGCAACCTTCTTACATTGGACACCAACCACCTTCCTTTAACAAACCCCGTCATGTCCTCCCCAATCACGTCCGGAACACAATCTTCAATCCTAGAGGCGTCCACATTCAACAGGGATATCGGCTTGTAGGACACACACAGCTCCAGATCCTTATCCCGCTTCAGAATCAGTGAGATTGTGGCCTGTGACATCGTCGGGGGCAGCAACCCTCTCTCTCTTGCCTCATTGAATGTCCTCATCAACAACGACCCCAGTATCCCAGAGAACTTTTTGTAGAACTTCGCTGGGTGCCCGTCTGGCCCCAGGGCTTTAACCGACTGCATGGCATTCAGACCCTCCACTATCTCTTCGATCCCAATCGGGGCCCACAGCCCTTCTACCAGCTGCCCATCCACCTTTGGGAAGTTCAACCCCCTCTCCCCCGAGGAAGTGCCTCATCCCCTCCGGCCCCAGTGGGGGTTCCAGCCCATACAGCCGACTATAAAAATCCTTAAATGCCTTATTCACCTCCTGCTGAGTCTCCCACCAGGTTCCCGTCTCCATCCTTTACTTTCCCGATCTCCCTGGCTGCCTCCCTCTTTCTAAGCTGCTGTGCAAGCATTTGTTCTCTCCATGCTCATAGATCGCCCCCCCCCTCGTCTTTCTCAGCTGCTCCACTGCCCTCCCTGTGGTTAACAAGCCGAACTCCGCCTGTAGCCTCTGCCGTTCCCTTAAAAGCCCTGCCTCTGGGGTCTCTGCATACCTCCTGTTGACCTGTAGTATTGTTGCTCATTCTGGGTGAGTGTGCTTAACACTCAATTTGGCTCTGTTTCGTTACTTAGCTTTGGAGTCGTCAGGTATCGTTAAGATACCGCCACAAGTTTCAAGGTCAAGTTCAAAGCAATAAAACCATACACCAATTAGTAAGTTCAAACAAGACACGTTTATTATATTACAGTAATCTACTAATCATGCATATAAAACTATAAGACTAGGCTAATCCTACCACTAAAAGGCCAAATACTTATCTGGACAAGGGGACTGCCAGATCAGGGAACAACAGCTTCTAGCTTTGTCCTGGGTCCGCAGGCTTCCAGTGGTTATGGTCTAAAGGGGTCAGGGGTGTCTATTCCCGTAACGTGCATTGTGACTTACTTGCTGGTGGCTTCTGTCCAGACCTCTCCTGCACAAGGTTCTTCTGCTGTAACGGCGTTCTGCTGGGAGGGCTAGCTGGTCAAGGAGAGGCTGACAGAGAGAGCAAGCTGGGGTCGGGGTCTCTGCTTTATACTCCTCTCAGGGTCTTGCGCCCACCTGGGCGGACCCTCTATACTCTTCTAATCGATTGGGTCTCTTCCCAATCGATTGATTTGAATTCCCCAATAACAGGACAGTATCTCGATCACTGGGGCGGTTCTTGGGACTCATTGTTTTGGGTTTCTTTGGCGCCGAAAAGTCTGGCCTTCTATTTAATGTATCGGTTAGTGTTAACTTGTTTCTTTTGTGCCTGGGGATCGCCCGGTATCGCCTCATTAATATGCGAACTGTTTCTTTTCATAGCGTTGTCTGGTTTCAGCAACAGCCAAACTGGTTTCTGCAGCAGTCCAAATATACAAGCGCTCTGCAAGCTGCTTGCTTTTTACAACCTGTCCAATTTTCCCTGCATTCCTTGCAATCTTCCATTTTGTGTTTGGGCAGTGGTCACCCCAGGTGGCTACAGTATCTCCTTTACCAGTCGGTCCATCTCTGTCCTATCGGCCTTCTCCCTGTGGGCCCGTATCGAGATCAGCTTCCCTCTAACCACCGCCTTCAATGTCTCCCAGACCATCGCTGCTGGAATTTCCCCTGTGTCACTGACCTCCAGGTAATTCTGAATACATTTCCTCAGCCACCTGCACACCTCCTCGTCCGCTAAGAGCCCCACGTGTAACTTCCAGTGCGGGCGCTGATTACTGTCTTTACTAACCTGTAGGCCAGCCCAGTGAGAGGCATGGTCTGAGATTGTAATCGCCGAGCACCCCGTGTCCACCACCTCCATCAGTAAAGCCCTGCTCAGAATGAAGAAATCAATCTGGGAGTACACTTTATGCACGTGTGAGTAGAAGGAGAACTCCTTTACTCTTGACTGCCCAAATCTCCATGGTCCACACCCCCATCTACTCCATGAACCATTTTAGCTCCTTTGCCGTTGCTGGCACCCTGCCCGTTTTCGAGCTTGACCGGTCTAAGCCAGGGTCCATAACTGTGTTGAAGTCCCCTCCCATGACCAGCTTATGCGAATCCAGGTCCGGTATCTTCCCCAGCATCCTCTTTATAAACTCCACATCGTCCCAGTTTGGCGCGTATACATTTATTAATACCACCTGCACCCCCTCCAATTTCCCACTGACCATAATGTACCGACCTCCCACATCCATAACTAGTCTTCCCACCTCAAACATCACTCACTTATTAATCAGGATCGCGACCCCTCTAGTCTTCGAGTCCAGCCCCGAGTGAAAAACCTGTCCGACCCAACCTTTCCTTAAGCTAATCTGATCAGCTACTCTAAGGTGCGTCTCCTGCAGCATTACCACATCTGCCTTCAGTCCCCTCAGATGCGCGAACACGCATGCCCTCTTGACCGGCCCATTGAGCCCTCTTACATTCCAGGTGATCAGTTTAGTTGGGGAACTCATCCCCCCCCCCTTGCCGATCAGCCATCCCCTCACTTGGGCCAGTCACCAGCCCGCGTCCCACGCCTCCACCGGCCCGCTCCCAGGCAGCCTCCGCCCCAATCTCCTCTCTGTCCCTCAGCAACAGTCCCTCCCTCATCAGCAGAACATTTTACCCCCCTCCCCCCCTAGTAACAGCACAAAATAAATCAACCCTTTTGATGAGCCTAATATCTGTTCACCCCCCCACTACATTTCCGTAAGCTAGCCCGCCCAGCTAGCTTGGTGGCCCTCGCCCTTGGCGCCAGACAATCTCCAACCTATTGTCCCTTCCCCACCCTTCCCCCGCTCATACATACATATTCAAATGAAAAACAATCCCAACACAATTGTCCGACAGAGATGAAAAAAAAAACCCTAGTTGAATTCAAACTACGGAAAAGGTCAAGCAAAAGATCCAGCATCTGAACAAACACACCTCCATCCCACAACAGTGCAAATACCGACTTTATCTCACTCAGCTCTGCAACTGGTCCCAGATCCATACCGCAGGCATTGCACATAATGTCTGAAAAAATAACACAAGAAACAAGAAACTTTTCCTTTGCAAAACATAAACGCTACAGGCAAATTCCAGGTTCAAAGTTCTCAGTCCGACTCCAGTCCTTTCCTTTTCGCAAAGTCCAGTGCTTCCTCTGGCCACTCGAAATAGAAATGTTGTTCCTCGTATGTGACCCAGAGGTGGGGCCGGGTACAACAGCCGAACTTCACCTTTTTCTTGAAAAGGGTTGACCTGATCTGATTGAACCCCACTCTTCTCCTGGCCACCTCTGCACTCAGGTCTTCATAGATCCGTAGGATACTGTTGTCCCACTTGCAGCTCCTTGTCTGCTTGGCCCACTGTAAAACACGCTCCGATATACCGTATTTGTAAATAAATCAAAGTTCTTTATTTGACTCGGTGTGGACTCCCCGTGTCCTTATTAAAATATGAATCACGCCAAGCCATAGTCCCCAGGCATCTGATTCACCCTACGCGGGGATCAGCTGTTCACTGCTAACAAGGAGGAGCAGCATTTTAACGGTCCCTCTGCACTCACTCCCACCCGAGCTCGGAGATCTGCTCATTGATTCCTGGAGGGATGCCTGGTTAGGCTTCTGGATGCTGTGGAGGAGAAGCGGGGCATCCTGTACCCCCAAAGGATTAGGAGACCCAACAGATAGTGATGGCTGCAGTTAGCGTTGCAGAATGATAAGGTGGATTGGCGTCCAATGTAGGAAGAAGATGAATGACCTCCGATCAGCTGCAAGTCCCGCCTGCTACCTCTACATTGTGTGGCACCCAGGCCAACACTGCAAGTGAAAAGCCTGGGACATGACGCCCATGCCTGGGGTGGTGGTGTCCAAGGCATTACTCAATCTTTGATGACCATGGCTGAGGGCCTCGGCATCATGTCCTAGTCGCTAGGGACATGTCCCAGATAGAGGTGGACATTGCTGGATCATTCCAGAGTGTGGTCCAGTCACTGAGGACCATCACTGGGGGCTTTGACACCATGGGGCAGACAATGGCGGGCCTCCAGGATTCTTGTCGTGCAGATGACTCAGAGGCTTCTGGAGCTCACACCAGCCGTCCCTCCATCCCATAGTCACCCAGGGGGTCAGGAGCAACCCAAGGGAGGAGGAAGCATTGGAGCCAATCGTAGGGCCTTCCATCAAGGAGACCTGGGTGGTTTCCAGTTCTTCTGACTGCCCTCCTCCCGAAACTGGTACATTTCAAGGGCAGCATCCAGAACAGGGTGGCACGATGATACCTGTGACACTGGTAAACCAGCCGGAACATTCCGGCTCCAGGCCCTCTAGAGAATGACTGCCAAGAGCATCAAAGTGTACAGGGAACAGACGGCAGCAGGCTCCCCCTCTGATGTGCATCCTGGGGAGATATCCTTATGAAGCACGAGGACCAGGGAAGATTGAGAAGTTATAGAACTAAGTGGGCACTGATGAGGCCACTTTATGCAGTTAGGGAATGAATAATTGTCACATTAAATGTTCACCATTAAAATATGTCACACCTGATACATGCAACACCTCTGCCATTTAAAACTTTCCAACAGAGTGGGTCTCTCTCCCCATATGGACTCGCTTCCTGCTACAAACCCCCCAAGAGACGCCACAAGCGAGAGCCCATGAAGCCCATGAAGCCATAGTGACAGACATCCTGGAATGCAATCCCCAACACTCACTGGGAAACAGACGTGCCTCTCTCCCCCCCCCAACTATGGTCTAAAATAAAGTGTTTCCGACGCACACACCGACAAGAAGATGGCAGACAGTGGGCTGTCAGCAGCAAGACAGGAGTCAAAGGTCACCAGAACATGAGGAGCACCACAGCGTTCCTCACAGCGAGTAGTCATCACCCTCCTGCCTCCAATAGTGACCCGCTGACGGTGCCAATGTAGGCACACCTCCCTGGTATGGTGTCATACAGACCCTTGAAGGGGGGAAGGGGAGGAGGGAGATCAGGGAAGAGGGAGAACAGGGTGACTTTAACTTTTCAATCTTCCATGGTCCTCGTGCTTCATATGATATCTCCCCAGGATGCACATCAGAGGGGAGCCTGCTGCCGTCTGTTCCCTGTACACTTTGATGCTCTTGGCAGTCATTCTCCAGAGGGCCTGGAGCCGGAGTGCTCCGGCTGGTTTACCAGTGGGAGAACAGGGAGATCGGGGAAGGGGGACAGGGAGATCGGGGAAGGGGGACAGGGAGATCGGGGAAGGGGGAACATGGAGATCGGGGAAGGGAGAACAGGGAGATCGAGGAAGGGGAAGAGGGAGATCGGGGAAGGGGGAACAGGGTGACTGGGGAAGGGGGAATAGGGAGATCGGGGAGGGGGAACAGGGAGATCGGGGAAGGGGGAACAGGGAGATCGGGGAAGGGGGAACAGGGAGATCGGGGAAGGGGGAACAGGGTGACTGGGGAAGGGGGAACAGGGAGATCAGGGAGGGGGAACAGGGAGATCGGGGAAGGGAGAACATGGAGATCAGGGAAGGGGAAGAGGGAGATCGGGGAAGGGTGAAGAGGGAGATCGGGGAAGGGGGACAGGGAGATCGGGGAGGGTGAACAGGGAGATCAGGGAAGGGGAAGAGGGGGATCGGGGAAGGGAGAACAGGGAGATCAGGGAAGGGGGAACAGGGAGATCAGGGAAGGGGGAAGGGGGAGATCGGGAAAGGGGGAACAGGGTGACTGGGGAAGGGGGAACAGGGAGATCGGGGAAGGGGGAAGAGGGAGATCTGGGAAGTGGGAACAGGGAGATCGGGGAAGGTGCAACAGGGAGATCGGGGAAGGGGGAAGAGGGAGATCTGGGAAGGGGGAACAGGGAGATCGGGGAAGGGGGAACAGGGTGACTGGGGAAGGGGGAACAGGGAGATCGGGGAAGGGGGAACAGGGAGATCGGGGAAGGGAGAACAGGGAGATCGGGGAAGGGGGAACAGGGAGATCGGGGAAGGGGGAACAGGGAGATCGGGGAAGGGGGAACAGGGAGATCGGGGAAGGGGAAGAGGGAGATCTGGGAAGGGGGAAGAGGGAGATCGGGGAAGGGGGAACAGGGTGACTGGGGAAGGCGGAACAGGGAGATCGGGGAAGGGGGAAGAGGGAGATCGGGGAAGGGGGAACAGGGAGATCAGGGAAGGGGGAAGGGGGAGATCGGGAAAGGGGGAACAGGGTGACTGGGGAAGGGGGAACAGGGAGATCGGGGAAGGGGGAACAGGGAGATCGGGGAAGGGGGAACAGGGAGATCGGGGAAGGGGGAAGAGGAAGATCTGGGAAGGGGGAAGAGGGAGATCGGGGAAGGGGGAACAGGGTGACTGGGGAAGGCGGAACAGGGAGATCGGGGAAGGGGGAAGAGGGAGATCGGGGAAGGGAGAAGAGGGAGATCAGGGAAGAGAAAGAGGGAGATCAGGGAAGGGGGAAGAGGGAGATCAGGGAAGGGGGAAGAGGGAGATCGGGCAAGGGGGAACAGGGTGACTGGGGAAGGGGGAACAGGGAGATCGGGGAAGGGGGAACAGGGAGATCGGGGAGGGCGAACAGGGAGATCTGGGAAAGGTAACAGGGAATCAGGGAAGGGGGAAGAGGGAGATCAGGGAAGGGGAAGAGGGAGATCAGGGAAGGGGGAAGAGGGAGATCAGGGAAGGGGAAGAGGGAGATCGGGGAGGGCGAACGTGGAGATCGGGGGAGGGGGAACAGGGAGAGAGGGGAAGGGGGAAGAGGGAGATCAGGGAAGGGGAAGAGGGAGGCCGGGGAAGGGGGAACAGGGTGATCGGGGAAGGGGAAGATGGAGATCAGTGAAGGAGGAACTGGGTGTTTGGGGAAGGATCGGCTGACGGACACAGAGCCTCTTGTCATGCGAATCTGGAGACTATTCTGGTCCGCCTGGCAGGTTGGACCATTGCCGTTGGCTGGCCTCCATCCTCCGGGTGCTCCTCAAGCCCGCCCTCCTGATCTTCCTCCTCAGACGAGACCGCATGTTTCTCCTCCACCTTGTCCAGCATGCTGCCCTGCAGATTGTGGTGTAGGTTCCAGTCTGTGGTGTAGGTTCCAGCCTGTGGTGTTGGTTCCAGCCTGTGGTGTAGGTTCCAGCCTGTGGTGTAGATTCCAGCCTGTGGTGTAGGTTCCAGCATGTGGTGTAGGTTCCAGCCTGTGGTGTAGGTTCCAGCCTGTGGTATAGGTTCCAGCCTGTGGTGTAGGTTCCAGATTGTGGTGTAGGTTCCAGCCTGTGGTGTAGGTTCCAGCCTGTGGTGTAGGTTCCAGATTGTGGTGTAGGTTCCAGCCTGTGGTGTAGGTTCCAGCCTGTGGTGTAGGTTCCAGCCTGTGGTGTAGGTTCCAGACTGTGGTGTAGGTTCCAGCCTGTGGTGTAGGTTCCAGCCTGTGGTGTAGGTTCCAGCCTGTGGTGTAGGTTCCAGACTGTGGTGTAGGTTCCAGCCTGTGGTGTAGGTTCCAGCCTGTGGTGTAGGTTCCAGATTGTGGTGTAGGTTCCAGATTGTGGTGTAGGTTCCAGATTGTGGTATAGGTTCCAGATTGTGGTGTAGGTTCCAGGGGTTCCAGCCTGTGGTGTAGGTTCCAGCCTGTGGTGTAGGTTCCAGATTGTGGTGTAGGTTCCAGATTGTGGTGTAGGTTCCAGATTGTGGTGTAGGTTCCAGCCTGTGGTGTAGGTTCCAGCCTGTGGTGTAGGTTCCAGATTGTGGTGTAGGTTCCAGATTGTGGTGTAGGTTCCAGATTGTGGTGTAGGTTCCAGCCTGTGGTGTAGGTTCCAGCCTGTGGTGTAGGTTCCGGCCTGTGGTGTAGGTTCCGGCCTGTGGTGTAGGTTCCAGTCTGTGGTGTAGGTTCCAGATTGTGGTGTAGGTTCCAGTCTGTGGTGTAGGTTCCGGCCTGTGGTGTAGGTTCCGGCCTGTGGTGTAGGTTCCAGCCTGTGGTGTAGGTTCCAGCCTGTGGTGTAGGTTCCAGCCTGTGGTATAGGCTCCAGCCTGTGGTGTAGGTTCCAGCCTGTGGTGTAGGTTCCAGATTGTGGTGTAGGTTCCAGCCTGTGGTGTAGGTTCCAGATTGTGTTGTAGGCTCCAGCCTGTGGTGTAGGTTCCAGCCTGTGGTGTAGGTTCCAGCCTGTGGTGCAGGTTCCAGATTGTGGTGTAGGTTCCAGCCTGTGGTGTAGGTTCCAGCCTGTGGTGTAGGTTCCAGCCTGTGGTATAGGCCCCAGCCTGTGGTGTAGGTTCCAGCCTGTGGTGTAGGTTCCAGCCTGTGGTGCAGGTTCCAGCCTGTGGTATAGGCTCCGGCCTGTGGTGTAGGCTCCAGCCTGTGGTATAGGCCCCAGCCTGTGGTGTAGGTTCCAGCCTGTGGTATAGGTTCCAGCCTGTGGTGTAGGTTCCAGCCTGTGGTGTAGGTTCCAGCCTGTGGTATAGGTTCCAGATTGTGGTGTTGGTTCCAGCCTGTGGTATAGGCTGCAGCCTGTGGTGTAGGTTCCAGCCTGTGGTGTAGGTTCCAGATTGTGGTGTTGGTTCCAGCCTGTGGTATAGGCTGCAGCCTGTGGTGTAGGTTCCAGCCTGTGGTGTAGCTTCCAGCATGTGGTGTAGGTTCCAGATTGTGGTGTTGGTTCCAGCCTGTGGTATAGGTTCCAGCCTGCGGTGTAGGTTCCAGCCTGTGGTGTAGGTTCCACATTGTGGTGTTGGTTCCAGCCTGTGGTATAGGTTCCAGCCTGCGGTGTAGGTTCCAGCCTGCGGTGTATGTTGTTGGTCGTTCTGGGTGAGTGTGCTTAACACTCAATTTGGCTCCGTTTCTTTACTTAGCTCTGGAGTCGCTCTCACTCCAAAGGGGCCATCCTTTCCCTTTGAGATATTTCCTGAGTTCCAGCTCCCATACGGGACACTGGCCTACTCTGCTACTACTGGTTGCTGCGACTACGAACTGCTCTGGGTTCATGAGGCGTTCCATTGCCTGCATGGCCATTTCCTCTTTCTCTCTTTAATTTGGAACAAGGGATAATAAGGTAATGCTTTTAAAATACGGGTACGGCTTTTGCCATGTTCCGATTATAAAACTTCTGACAGTTTGACGCAACAAAAATCTCTCGGTTTAACCTTACAACCCTGTTAGTTACGCATGCAAAAACACACTTCCGAATTATGACTATTGATTTGAACTCCTTGAACACTTGTGGTTTTTCCTTTTCCCAATTGGATTTCCAATTCAAATTTCTGGGTTCTCTCGGAGTGGGGGCGGGCCACTTCTAATCGAGTCCCGGCAGAGTCTGCCACTAAATGTTGGTAGTTCTGGGTGAGTGTGCTTAACACTCAATTTGGCTCTGTTTCTTTACTTAGCTCTGGAGTCGCCAGGTATCGTTAAGATACCGCCACATGTTCAAGGTGAAGTTCAAAGCAATAAAACCATACACCAATTAGTAAGTTCAAACAACTGAGTTTATTTTAATACAATTATAATAACTACCCATGCACACGCTAAAAGGATTAAACTTATTCTTACCGCTAAATAAACTAATACTTATCTCGAAGGAACTGCCGGGTCAGGGAACAAGGCCTCTTGCTCTGCTCTGGTCTGCAGACTTCAGGTTGGTATAAGTTAAAAGGGGTCAGGAGTGTCTATCTCTGGTAGCGATCGTTGTGAGACACTTATTTGCTAGTGGCTGCTGTCCGAACCTCTCTCTCTCTCTCCTTCAGGGTCTTCTTGGCAAAAGCTGGTCGAGGTGCTGGTCCACGGAGGAGTGCTGGTCAAGGAGAGAGGAGGGCTGGACGAGAAGACTGAACCATGTGTGGGACCTGTCTTTTATAGGTACCAGGGACCCGCGCCCCTTTGGGCGGACTACCTTACCTGCTTGGAATCGATTGGGTCTCTTCCCAATCGATATGTTTGAATCCCCCCAATACTGAGGCTGTTCCTTTGCTACTGGGCGGGCTCTCAGGCTCTTTGTTTTTGAACCCTGTTGGTGCCTGAGTGTCTGGTATCCTTTACAATGTTGCAGTTGCTTCCCCATTTGTGTCCATTATATCTGGAATCGTTCCATTAACATGCTAATTATCCCGGTGATTGCCTCATTAGTATGCGGAATGTTCGTTTCGGTGCTGTCTGCTTTCTTAGCAGACAGAATCCACACCTGCTAGGTGCAGCCTGCTGGGGCTGCAAACATTGTCCATTTTATCCTATATGCTTTGCGTTCCTCCATTTTGTATTTAGGGAAATGGCCAACTTCGGTGGCTACAAGGTTCCAGCCTGTGGTGTAGGTTCCAGATTGTGGTGAAGGTTCCAGCCTGTGGTGTAGGTTCCAGATTGTGGTGTAGATTCCAGCCTGTGGTGTAGGTTCCAGACTGTGGTGTAGGTTCCAGACTGTGGTGTAGGCTCCAGCCTGCGGTGTAGGTTCCAGCCTGTGGTGTAGGTTCCAGCCTGTGGTATAGGCCCCAGCCTGTGGTGTTGGTTCCAGCCTGTGGTACAGGCCCCAGCCTGTGGTGTAGGCTCCAGCCTGTGGTATAGGCCCCAGCCTGTGGTGTAGGCTCCAGCCTGTGGTATAGGCCCCAGCCTGTGGTGTTGGTTCCAGCCTGTGGTATAGGCCCCAGCCTGTGGTGTAGGTTCCAGCCTGAGGTATAGGCCCCAGCCTGTGGTGTAGGTTCCAGCCTGGGGTATAGGTTCCAGCCTGTGGTATAGGCTCCAGCCTGTGCTGGGTTTGATGCAGTCGACAATGTGTGTCTGAGTCAGCTGTGAGTATCAGGACAGCAGCCATCTCAGCTGGATTGATCCCAAAATTCATCCTTTATCTGGTAGGATGTGGAGAAGGAGGTGAGGCAGAGAGTTAGTAAGGTCATCCATCCTGGAACCATCAACCCTCGCAACCCTCCCCATAATCCCTTGTCCTCATGATCCTGGCAGCTGACCACCTGTTACAGTGCCAGGCGCCCTCGGCAACCATGCAAGTTGCCCAACCCATGACCCTCAGTCCTTGCCATTGAGGGTGTCTTCCTTGACCCAGACGTAGAGAGTGATGCAGTTGAGAGTGATGGCCAAGTGGTTATAGAGGCCTGACACGCTGGATTGTGAGAGGACACAAGATCCTGGGGCAGCAGGGTAGCATGGTGGTTAGCATAAATGCTTCACAGCTCCAGGGTCCCAGGTTCGATTCCCAGCTGGGTCACTGTCTGTGCGGAGTCTGCACGTCCTCCCCTTGTGTGCGTGGGTTTCCTCCGGGTGCTCCGGTTTCCTCCCACAGTCCAAAGATGTGCAGGTTAGGTGGATTGGCCATGCTAAATTGCCCGTAGTGTCCTAATAAAAGTAAGGTTAAGGGGGGGTTGTTGGGTTACGGGTATAGGGTGGATGCGTGGGTTTGAGTGGGGTGATCATGGCTCGGCACAACATTGAGGGCCGAAGGGCCTGTTCTGTGCTGTACTGTTCTATGTTCTATGTTCTATCTAACAGAGTCACGATGGGAGACACATCTATGTGCGTTCAATACCCAACCTTGGACAACCCAAAATCTTATTGCTGTTGTTGTTGTTGTCTGTAAATTATCAAACACTTTGATCAGTTTGTTATTGAAATGTTTTAACCAGGTGCCCTTATTTGCGAGATGAACAAAGGACACACACAAGTTCACAATTCAACCCAAGTTTATTTCAAACACAATAAAATAGTTATCCCCCCAAATAATCCCAACTATAATATGCCCAAGATCCTAATACTGCCCGTGCCAATGAACTGGATTGAGCTGCGGGTCCAATCCTCTGAGCCTTAGTTATCTCTGGGCCTTCGTCTCTGAAGGTGGGTCTCGCACCCTCTTCCATCCGTTCTGTGGTCCACCGTCAAGTCTTCTCCATTGCCTCTGCTTTGAGTCTTCGCTGAGGAGGGTCTCTGTGTGCCTTGCTGTTGTTCACTGCTTTGCACTCTTCCAGAGGTTTCTCTGGGTCTCAGCCAATGAGATTGCTAGGCGGGGGTTGCAACGCCCAATGGAGTTGCCGATTGCAACTCTTCAGGACACCAGAAACTCCCCCCCGCCCCAACCCACACCACCACCCCAGGGGTCCATCCTCAGGTGCATTGTCTGTATCTAACCTTATCCCATATAAGGTGATCTAGGCGCCAGGAAGTTCAGCTTCATCCGGACAATCCACAACAATCGATCCATTCAAATGGGGCCGATGATATTGCGATGTCCTGCTTACAGGACAAACCCAGACTTGCCCCAGCTGTCTGTCTCTGTCCAGTATATTCGAGTTTGGTGTTTGACGTCCCATCAGGCCTGCCTTTGGTTCGGACTGTGGCCTTAATTCAAAGTGTCCAATTCTGAACCGGGCCTAAGATTGAGGCCTTGGTTATTTTACCACAGTCCCTCCTGGGTCACAACTCTAGGCAAGTTCCTGGACAGGCAAGTATCAGAATCTCAGGCAAACAATCCTAATCCCTAACCCAACATATATACATTCTGTAGATAACATAAATATAATACAAAATTAGGCTGCTCATAAATCAAAATAAACGATAGAAAAAACAGATAAATACAAAAAAGAGCTTTTGGAGGTGAAAGTCCTTAATACGTCCCTTGGTCACGGCACCGGATCACGGTTTCCATATCCTTCCACAGGGTTTGTTCATTCGATCTTCCTGTTGTAGTTCTTATCTTCTCTGGGTTTGTATCCTCGAGCTCATTCCAGGGTGAAGAGTCCAGCGCAGCACACCATAAGTGCGAAATACATTCTGAAAAGAGATCAGGGTAGCATCTGTTATTATTCCCCAATACCTGATTCCTTCGTAGAATCATAGAATCGTAGAATTTGCAGTGCAGGAGGATGCCATTCAGCCCATCGAGTCTGCACAGGCCCTTGGAAAGAGCACCCTACTTAAACCTACGCCTCCACCTTATCCCCGTAACCCCACTTAACCTTCTTTGGACACTAAGGGCAATTTGGCATGACCAATCCGCCTAACCCTCACATTTTTGGACTGTGGGAGGAAACCGGAGAACCCGGAGGAAACCCAGGCAGACACAGAGAGAACATGCAGACTCCGCACAGACAGTGACCCTAGCGGGAATCGAACCTGGGACCCTGGCGCTGTGAAGCAACTGTGCTAAGCACTGTGCTACTGTGCTGCCCTTCTTCCCCTTATGCCTCCCACCAGATGCTGGTTCGCTCTTTACTCCGCCCCTTTTTAAAAACAAAACCTTTATCCCAGAATCTGGGAGTGCCAGGCAGCCGTGTTTAATTCTGCACCTTGTGGGGACGCTCAGTTGTGTAGTTAACACCACAATGCAGAGTTGCGCAAGCGGAAGTCGTGAGTTCGAGACGAGAAGATTGTAGAGGTTCGCAGACCTCGGAAGAGTGCAGGGTGATGATGGTTACCTGACGGTATTTTGGTTACTGGTGGTTACCAGTCATACTGTATTGGAAGGTGGCGTGCTGGTAATAATACCAATCATATTTGGGTCGATGGCACTGCAGGTGGAAGCTCGTGGAGGTTTATACTGACCTCCCAAAGTAATAGACAGTGAGCTTATATAAAAATCAAGGAAAACCTACACCCAGGGGAAGATGTTTAGTCACTGAGTGGAACCGACAATTGCTGCCGTCTGACGGATATTTTCCTCAGTGGCAGAGAGGGGAAAAGGTGTGTATCAAGGGAAAGAAGACAAGGGGCCTTTTCAGGGGGAAACAAACACTACATTTTATTTACAATTAGGGATGGTAGGATTCCTGTATTCTTCCTGATGATTTATTTAAGTGGGTGGGCTCCGTTTAGCTGGGCCCTGCTCATCCATCGCCTCCCTGTCTGAACGCCGCACCATGCGTTTCCGGGGATCCCTGCGTGGACTGATCACGATTCGTTCCTTTCTCCTTTGGGACATTAGACGGAGTTTGGCGTCTGGAGTCTGTGGGGGTGGAACTTGTAGCAATGCGTCAGGTCTGGATCCGGGAGTGTGTGGCGTGGGCATCTGCCTTAATTCCCACTAGCGATACATGGCACTGCTGGTAGTTCTTTTGGGAGCCAAATGCTTTCATTTAGTTCATATGGTACCATCCGGCGTTCCCACAATCCGTCTGTATCTGGTAAACAGATGGGGGCAACTTATCTGCCACTGTTTTCATCCCATTTCATTTTAACTGTGTTTTTACCATATCTTTCTCTTTTGTCTTTCTTATATATATTCACCCCCCCCCACATCTTATCCACCTTTTGTTAACCTTTCTCCCCTTTGCTTCCCCTTCCCCTCCCCCCACATCTACATCTGTCACAGTTTCTCTGCAGTTTGGCCTTTCACACCTTTTGTTCTCTCTGTGGACTGCCATTAGCACTTTTCCCTTGCTTTCGGTAGCTATTAGCACCCGGTTTCCCTGGGTTTCTGTGGCTATGACTCATCTTTCATTCTCACTCCATAGTATAAATATTTCCCACGTTCTCTACTTATAGCTTTGACAAAGGGTCATCTGGACTCGAAACGTTGGCTCTTTTCTCTCCCTACAGATGCTGCCAGACCTGCTGAGGTTTCCCAGCATTTTCTTTTTGGTTATCTATCACTGGGTAGGGTTTTGTATATCTGGGGGAAAAGAATGAGCTCAGCTGTAAAACGTGAATCATTACCTTCTGCCCGATCTCTTATTCAATGGCGTTCATCTTGCCATCAAAGTCGGCCTTACTCTGCTTCTTTCTTTTTCCCATTTTAACAGCTGCTGCTCGGTGTGCAGCTTGAATGTTCTCCAGCCTTGTCTTGACTGTGGTCTCATGGCTAAGAGCTACGAGCTCGGGGTTTGGATAAATCCTGTCCTAGTGGGGGTTTGATCCCTCCCATGGGTCGCCCTGTCATGAATACATGGGGAACTGCAAATTGAGTTCTGTACTATCATCAGGACAAAGGTCAGGACTTGGTTCCAGCTGTGCTAATTGTGCTGGAAAGTATTAGGGACAATTTCTTAGAGGGTGCGGTTTATCCTTTCCGCTATCCTGTTGGATTGAGGATGATCCGCAATGTGGGACTTTTGATTGATTGCAAATAAGCTCATTGCCTGTCGCATCACCTGGTGAGGCACTCTCAATTACGACACGAAAGTTAGGTCAGTAATCAAAGGCTTTAATAAGCAGTGGACAATGGCAGCCTCCATGAGAAGTGTGCTCGCAAAATGGAGTCTCATCTTAAGTACTGTTTCCCAGGGGGCGTAGCCAGAGGCGGAGTCCCCCAGGGTTCCAAGCATCTTAAAGGGGCAATGTATTCCGATCATCACAAGCCTCTTAAAGGGGCAAGGTATTCCGATCATCACACCTGGGCAGTGAAATGAGTGACTTAGTCCAAATGTATTCTGCGAGGGAGACCCCACCGAGTAAAGATTTGCTGCAATAGGATATCTGCTGTGATTTTAACCATATTGGTTCTAGTATGGAAGGCTTCTACTCACTTACTACAAGTGTCGATGACAACCAGGATATATTTGTAATCTCCTGCGCCGGGAGGTAGGGGACCGATATAATCAATCAGCTGATTTGCCCAGTGGCCTACTACAGATTGGGTGAGCCTCAGTTCTCCCTTATGGGCACATCTGTCAGGATTGTTTTGGGCACAGACTATATCAGTGATAAGTCGGGGGCGCGACCCGCGGGTGGGTCGTGGCCGTGTGTCGGGAGAGTTGTGGAGCCATCCGTCACGGCGCTCCTGATTGCGCAAATTCACGTGCAACAGCTGCAGCAGCGGGCTTTTAACTATGGCGGCTGCGAGCGGCCTTTTTACCATATAAAAAAAATGCAGCCGCACTGCGCGTGTGTGCCCGCTCATCGGTGCGCACCGGGCTCGCAGCCGGCATAGTTAAAAACCGGCTGCTGCTCGCTCTGCCCAGTTCGGAAGTGCTCTGTTCTTCTAAACGAAGCTGAGGCCGAGTTGCCCCCCCAGCGACCAGCACCATTGAACCCACCCGCAGACATCCAGCGTCGTGGCCTCCACCTCGGAACTCGCCTGTATCTACAGCGCGCTCATCCTGCACGACGACGAGCTCACTGTCACCGAAGGCAAACTAAATGCCCTGACTAAAACAGCTGGTGTGACCATTGAGCCTTTCTGGCCGAGTCTGTTTGCCAAGGCATTGGCTAATATTGACGTCATTAGTCTGATCTGCAACGTTGATGCTGGTAGCAGTGCCCCAGCTGCTGCAGCAGTTGTTTCCACCGCTGCCCCTGTTGCTGCTGAAGAGAAAAAGGAAGAGAAGAAACAGGAAGAATCTGAAGAGTCTGATGATGACATGGGCTTTGGTCTCTTTGATTAAACATGTCGTGCAACAACATTGTTACAATTTACAAAAAATAAATAAAAATTGAATATAAAAGCCGGCTGCTGCGGCTGAACACCGCGAACTTGCGCAATCGGAGACGCTGATGGTTTAACAAAAATTCTATGTAATCTTCCTGTCTGAGGGAGGCAGAGAGCAGGTCACAGCCCCCGAACGTCGCCATCACGTGCCTTGGGCGTTATTGCGATTCCTCCATTTTGTCAGCAGCAAACAAAGTAAGAGAATGTGGTGGGTCGCGAAGTTCGGCCGGAGTGGGTCGCGAAGGTCGGCCGGCGTGCGTCGCGAAGGTCGGCCGGTTGGTAAAAATGGGTCTCCGGAAAAAAGTTTGAAAAACACTGAACTATATAGTTATCAACGTTATGTCGCACATCTTTATAGAATCACAGAATCCTTACAGTGCAGAAGGAGGCCATGTGGCCCATCGAGGTCTGCACCGACCCTCTGAAACAGCAGCCTATCTAGGGCCACACCCCCACCCTATCACCAGAAGCCACCTAACCTTGTGGACACTAAGGGACAATTTAAAATGGCCAATCCACCTAACCTGCACATCTTTGTACTGTGGGAAGAAACTGGAGTACCCGGAGGAAACCCACGCAGACACGGGGAGAACGTGCAAACTCCGCACAGACAGTGACCCAGCGGAGATCGAACCTGGGACCCTGACGCTGTGAGGCAGCAGCACCATCTGTGCCACCATGTTGCCCACGAGCTGCAAAACCTAAGGGTACAATGGGAATTGAAGAGGAGGGAAAGAGATGCACAGGAAATGGAAGTTCACAAGAGAGAGAAATGATTGCCACAATAATCTTTTTCTTTGTTTTTTCAAGGGATGTGGGCATTATTGACAAGGCCGACATGGCTGTCTATTCCAAATTACTGAGTGGCTAGCTGTGCCATTTCAGAGGGCAGTTGAGCGTCAGCCACATTTGCTGTGGGTTTGGAGTCACATACAGGCCAGATAGGGTGAGGACAGAGGATTTCCTTCCCTGAAGTAAAGGGCATTAGTGAACGAGATGAGTTTTTACGACCATCAAGTATAGTTTATGGTCACCATTACTGAGACTAGCTTTACATTCCAAACTTGCTAATTGAGTTCAAATTTCACTAGCTGCCATAACACGGTTTGAACCTTTGTCCCCAGAGGGCCTCTAGATTACTAACCCAGCAATATTACCACTAAATTTCCATCTCTGCTGTAAGCTTCTCCAGATGTGGGGGAGGTGCCAGAGGATTGGAGATTGTCAAACATGAGGGCCGGATTCTCCCGCAATTGGCGGGACGGCCCGACGCCGGCTCCAAGAGCGGCGCGAACCACTCCGGCAACGGGCCACCCGGAAGTTGTGGAATCCTCCGCACTTGCGGGGCTAGGCCGGTGGCGGAGGGATTGGCGGCACGCCAACCGGCGCCAAACGGGCACTGTGGGCCGGCGCGAGTTGGCGCATGCGCAGAACTTCCGGCGTGTTCTGCCGCATGCACAGAACCGCCGGCATGTTTCCTGCGCATGTGCAGGGAGTTTCTTCTCTGCGCCGACCATGGCGGAGCCTTACAGAGGACGGCATGGAGGGAAAGAGTGGCCCCACGGCACAGGCCTGCCCACAGATCAGTGGGCCCCGATCGCGGGCCAGGCCACCGTGGGCCCCCCCCCGGGGCCGGATCCCCCTGTGCCCCCCCCCCCCCCGATGACTCCGCTAGCCACCCTCCAGGCCAGGTCCCGCCGGGATGGACCATGTCCATTTCACACCGGCGCGACTGGCCAGGAACGCGCAGCCGCTCGGCCCGGCCCGGAGAATTGCGGGGGGGGGGATGTGTGTGTGTGCGCTGCCAATGGCCCCCAACCGGCGCGTCGCGATCCCCGCCCCTGCCCGAAAACCGGCGCCGGAGAATTCAGCAGCCGGCTCTGGAGCAGCGGGGCAGGATTCACGCGATGGTGTGTTGCACTGCCGATTCTCTGACCCGGCGGGGGGGGGGGGGGGGGGGGGGGTCGGTGAATCCCGCCCGAGAGTTTTAATCATGAAAGTATTTACGGACAATGCTAGCAACGACAAGCCAGTTTGTTTAATATGGAGGGTTAGGTAATTTGGACATTCTGAATTCTCCCTCCGTATACCCGAACAGATGCTGGAATGTGGCGACTAGGGGCTTTTCACAGTAACTTCACTGCAGTATTAATGTAAGCCTACTTGTGAGAATAAAGATTATTATTATAATGAAACAATAATCGGGGAGGTTTGAGTAAATTCAGGAGGGGTAGCATGTATTTGTAAAAGGCAGATTGGGCTTGACTGATTGTTTGATGAAGTAAAATACAGGTTAACAAAAGTGTGGGTCATGGAATAGGAGGGTCAGTGTTCAATTGGATAAACAATTGGTTTAAGGACAGAACACAGCGAATTGCGATAAATGATATTTTTCAGACTAGAGGATTCGGGTATCGGTGTTCCCCTTCGGTCAGTGCTTGGATCACTGCTTGCTTTGCTATATGTTGCCCATGAGAAGGTGGCAGTGAGCTGCCTTCTTGAACTGCTGGGGTCCATGTGGTGTAGGTACACCCACACTGCTATTAGGGAGTGAGTTTCAGGATTTTGACCCAGCGATAGTGCAGGAATGGCATTACAGCTCTCAGTCAGGATGGTGTGCGGCATGGTGGGGAACTTGCTGGTGGTGTGTTCCCATGCATCTGCTGCACTTGTCGTTCTAGGTGGTAGAGGTCAAGGGTTTGGAAGGTTATTTCGAAGAAGCCTTGTTGAGTTGCTGCAGTGCATCTTGTAGATGGTACACCCTGTTGCCACTGTGCATTGGTAGTGGAGCGGATGGATGTTTATGGTGGTGTATAGGGTGCCAATCCAGAGGGCTGCTTTGTCCTGGATAGTGTTGCGTTCCTTGAGTAGCAGTAAGGGATGACCAATAGCAGGTTTCCTTGCCCATTTTTGACCAGATGTCATGAGACAACATGATGTCTGGAGTCGATGTTGAGGTCTCCCAGGGCAACTCCCTCCCAACTATGGGCCACAGGCAGTACCCTGTACCAGCCTCCCCGGACAGGCGCCGGAATGTGGCGACTAGGGGCTTTTCACAGTAACTTCATTGAAGCCTACTCGTGACAATAAGCGATTTTCATTTCATTTTCAGTACAGTGGCACAGTGGCTGCTGCCTCACAGCTCCAAGGACCCGTGTTCAACTCTGGCCTCGGGTGACTGTCTGTGCGGAGTTTGCACTTTCTCCCTGTGCCTCCCTCCCACAATCCAAAGATGTGTAGGTTAGGTTGAGTGGCCATTCTGAATTGCCCCTTCGCTTCCAAAAGGTCGGTGGGTTACTGGGTTACAGGGATAGGGTGGAGGCGTGGGCTTAAGTAGAGTGTTCTTTCCAAGGGCTGGTGCAGACTCAATGGGATGAATGGCCTCTTTCTGCACTGTTAATTCTATCATTCTATGATTCTATGACTTGCCCCTGCAAGATGCAACAGATAGGCTAGTAGAATGGTCAGGCCAGTAACAGATGGAATTTAATACAGAGAAATGCGAAATGATGCTTTTAGGTGGATGGGATAGGGAGAGGGCGCGTTCTAACGGCCGTGTTGTGCCAGGTGCAATTCAGAGCAAGTCAGTTAGATCGTGGGAGAGTCTGAAATCAGGAACCGTGCCAGGTGCTGATCGGTTTCCGATCTAACCAGCTCGCTCCCGTTGGTGGGATCCAGATCCCGAGCGGCGTGACGAGAAACTAATAATCACCAGTTAAGGCCAATCTCCATCCCATTAACAGGATGGACCCCTTATCCATGGTCAAGCAGACCCCAATTAGTACTGGTCCACACAAACGTGTACCAGGCATCGCTGCACCTGGGGGGTCTCCCGGGCCATCAGAGGCCCCTGGGTGGTCAGGGTGGCCCCCGGGCCCACCCCCTGGAATGTGAGCACCTTGATACTGCCACCCAGTCCTGAAAGGGGGCATGGGAAGGCCTGAAAAGGATGGCCCACAGCGACCCCGTTGCAGGGGTGCCATCGCTTGGGATGTGTGGGGCAATGAACATGTGTGTGGGGGGTGAGATTCCTCATGGGTAGGGGGTGTGGGGGACCCACAAACCCGCTTAGAGATCAGTCACCCTTTCAAAATGGTGGCCTGATCTCTGAGGAGCTGGAACCAGAGAAAATGCTGGAAAATCTCAGCAGGTCTGGCAGCATCTGTAGGGGAGAGAAAGGAGCTAACGTTTCGAGTCCAGATGACCCTTTGTCAAAGCTAACAGACTTAGAAAGTGGGAAATATTTATACTGTGGTGTGAGAGAATGGAAGATTAATCATAGCCAAAGAAATCAAGGGGAATGAGTGCTAATGGCAGTCCTCAGAGAGAACAAAAGGTGTGAAAGGCCAAACAGCAGAGAAACTAAAATCAAAGGGTGAACTGTGACAGATGCAGATGTGGGGGGAGGGGAAGGGGAAGCAAAGGGGAGAAAAGGTAAGGAAAGGGGGATAAGATGGGGGGAATATGTAAAAAGTAAGACAAGAAAGAAAGAAATGGTAAAAGACAGTTAAAATGAAATGGGATGAAAACAAATGGGTTGAGGTGAGGCTGATCATCTGAAGTTGTTGAATTCGATGTTCAGGCCGGAAAGCTGTAGCGTGCCTAACCAGAAGATGAGATGTTGTTCCTCCAGTTTGCGTTGAGCTTCACTGGAACATTGCAGCAGGCCAAGGACAGACATGTGGGCATGGGAGCAGGGTCTTGTGTTAAAATGGCAAGCAACGGGAAGATCCGGGTCCTGATTGCACACAGACCGAAGGTGCTCAGCAAAGCGATCACCCAGTCTGTGTTTGGTCTCTCCGATATAGAGGAGACCATATCTGAGGAGCTGGTCTGGTCAGCAGGTTCAGCTGTCCAGTGGTGAAAATAATTCTAAGTGTGGGCTAGACTGGGGAGAAACTCCCCAGGGCCCAAAAAAGTGACCTAGTGTCATTAGATAGCAGTGGGGAACTTGCCGAGAGAGCTGGCGGTAAACTCCCACAAATCCTGCCGCAAATGTCACTTCGAAATGTTTCTGTTAGATCGCACCCAGCAATATGGTTGACTTGCAAATACCCTCTGAAATGGAGGGCAGTTAGGGATGGACAATAAATTCTGGCCAGCCAGTTACCCCCACACCCTGTAAATGAATTTTAAAAACTGACCTGATTGTTTTGTGGCGAGCCAGAATGGACTCGATGGGCCAAACAGCCTGTGCTGTAAATTATCCTATGAATCTCTGACTCTATGTCTACATTTTGTTGTCTGTAAAGTGCTTTGGGATGTTTTGAGGTTGTGAAAGGTGCTAGAGAAATGCAAGTCTTTCTTTGTATTTATGGGGGGGGGGGGGGGTGGTTTAATGCCATATATTAACGTATCAGAATGTCTCAAAGTGCTTCGCTCAATATTGGTCAGTGTGTGGCCCGCTGTCACATCTCATCCAATGCTGATCTTGAGCTGCACCATAAGAAGTATGTGAGGGAGCCTCCTGCTCTCCTGTACCTCCAGGCTTCACTCAGGGGCTCAAGTGGGAAATCAAGGACGTGAACCCTCACTAGTTCAGCGTGTCGGCATCTCTGCATCGCATTGTTAACACCGTGGCTAAAAATAGAAATCACCCTGCATATGTGCCATGTATATGCAACTCACAGCATGCTGCATTCAATATAGCTTTGCAAGCAGCAAATCAGAGCTTTCTTAATTCAAATCAACTTTCTAGGTGTAGAGAGCTGAAGTGCGGAATTGGATTTTTTTTTTTGCAGGTGTTGCAATTGTAATCTTTAAATTTAGATTTTAAATCGAATGTTACCTGGGATTGACTCCACATTTTAGCATAATATTGAAAGATTGCACGTGAATGTATTTGTTAGTTTACGGAAAAAAGCTCTGTAAGCATAATCAGTTTTAATAGAAAAGGCTTCTGCAGGAGCAGTATTAAAGGTGCAGTGTGTTCACCATGGTTACTGTTGTATTACAACGTGCTCTATTTAATTTTTCTCACGGCACCTCCACACACGCAGCGCACTGGGATTGAAGATCCATCCAACCGTAATATTTCCTTGAATAAATTCCCAGAGGATTTCAGCATATACCATTTTATCCCAAAGGGGTCCACAAAGAGATTTGGCAAAACAAAAAAATGTGAAATTCACATAAGCAAGTGGGGGCGGATGCTGATTCAATAAAGGCACCCCAAAAATTACAGAGATTTAAAAATATTTACATCAAAATAAATATGGTTTTGTGTTGGCATCGGTGGTGGGGTAAATGTTTGATTGGATTCACCCTCATGGTGGTGAGATGGAAGCAGTCCAGTCTTATGAGGGGCTGTGCTGCGTTAGTGAAATATAAATCAGTTCAAATCTTGTTGTGGGCATTGGAGCAAGGGAGCTTGGCATTTCAGACACAGGATAAAAGCAACAACCAGCCCATGATCTGCGCTATTCTTCGCAGAAGCGTATGGAAGAATGGGAAGTGCCACAAAAAGATTCAGCTTGTTCTTGTGGATTATGTATTTGTTGTTCTTAATTGAATCGAAGACATCTAAGCAGGCGAGATGTCCTGCAGGGTGCACTTGCTCCAAGGATAACGCTTTGTGTGAAAATAGAAAATCCATCCCTCACGTTTTTCCTCCCGGGGTAGTTTCCTTGTGAGTATCTGTGGCTTGTAATGTTCCTGTTGTTTGGCATGAATGGAAGCAGAGAAGCCAGGCTGTGTTTATTATATAATGTTGCATGATTGTTGAAAGGATCTCGCCTATGTTATTCCCCCCCCCCTCCCCCTCTTGTCACACATCTAAAAATAGACTACTGTGCATGCAGATTTTCGAATTGTTAATGGTGTTTACATGTAGCTGACAACCATGATGGATGTGTAGTCAACAATGTGTGTGATGATGCGATTGATTGAAAGGGCTCAGAATTCTGACATGTTAATTGGTCCATTTTGTTTCCAGGTCGTTTGTGAAGTCTGGTTTCAGTGAGATCCCACAAGGCAGCTTTTTACACATTCCCTCTCTGCAGCTCCTGTAAGCTCACAGCTCCTTTCCTGTGTTTATTCGTTACATTGATGAAGTGTCTTTCTCATTTCATTCGGTGGCTTTGAAGCAGCAACGGTGTTGGTTGGAGGGCATGGGGGGGGGGGGGGGGGGGGGTTAATGTTGCACGCGGTGGAATAATTTAACACGGTTCCAGTACAGGAAGAGGTTAATGCTGAAATTTCCATTGGAAACGGTTAAACAATCAACAAGATATTTTAAATTGTAATGTAATTTTAAAATAATGAACGATATATATTAATAGGGTGTCAGTAAGGTGGCCCACTGTTTAACACTGCTGTCTCACAGTGCCAGGGACCCGGGTTCAATTCCTTGGGTGTCTGTGTGGAGTCCGCACGTTCGCCCTGTGTCTGCGAGGGTTTCCTCCGGGTACCTCCCACAGTCCAAAATTGTGCAGATAAGGTGGATTGACCATGCTAAATTGCCCCATAGTGTCGGACATGTTGGGTGGGCGTCACAGGGATAGGGCGGGGTAGTGGGCTTAGGTAGGGTGCTCCTTCGGAGGGTCGGTGCAAACTTGATGGGCCGAATGGCCTCCTTCACTGTGCGATTTCTATGCTTCTAAATACCTGTGTTGGAAAACTCAAAAGTGTAAAGGTGTAAATTGTTAATTGTGTAAGGACCACTTATGAATTGTATTTTTTACACATTAATCTTCAAGTAGTGTATTAAACAATGTCAGCTCTGGCTCAGATCTTGGTGATGAGGTCCACAAAATGCAATAGAAAAATGGCGACCTTCCCAATAATTCAGTATTATCTGGAGAGAAAGGGATATTTAAGTATTTTGGGTACTGCATTCAAACTCAAGAAAGGGATCATAAACCTTCTTTACTTCTCAATCCTACAAAAACTGCAGTGAGTATTTCTGCAGCAACATTTGTAACAAACGTAGGATTACTTTTTTCCCCAGAAGAATTGGCTCAATACTGCTGTGAAGGAGGGTTGGTTGCGTAAGGTATTGTAAAAATTGAATTTTCTTCAAAAGCAGTATTTCAGGTCCAAGGCAGTATTGCAGAATAGACTTGCACGAAGCTTCACTTTGCTAGATAAATTGAACATTATTCCACATATCTAGGGGGGTGAAAAACCTCACAGTCCATCTTATAGAACATAGAACAGTATAGCACAGAACAGGCCCTTCGGCCCTCAATGTTGTGCCAAGCCATGATCACCCTACTCAAACCCACGTATCCACCCTATACCCGTAACCCAACAACCCCCCCTGAACCTTACTTTTATTAGGACACTACGGGCAATTTATCATGGCCAATCCACCTAACCCGCACATCTTTGGACTGTGGGAGGAAACCGGAGCACCCGGAGGAAACCCACGCACACAGGGGGAGGACGTGCAGACTCCACACAGACAGTGACCCAGCCGGGAATCGAACCTGGGACCCTGGAGCTGTGAAGCATTTATGCTAACCACCATGCTACCCTGCTGCCCCAAACTCGAGCTGGACTGGCTCAGTGGATAGCTTTCCCACTGATGCATGATCAATCACTACTGAAGCGAGATTGTAGTCCAATTGAAGGCTTTAATGAACAAATAGTTACCCCAGCAGCTCCGGTACAGAATGATTGCTGTGGGTGAAACACAGACTCTTATGCTCCGCCTGCTGGGTGGAACCAGCAGGCAGGTTCTACCACTCATACTACAGTAAGAAGTCTGACAACACCAGGTTAAAGTCCAACATGTTTGTTTCAAACACTAGCTCCTTCCTCAGGTGAAATCTCATACTACAGTACAAGGTATATCCCACCTAGGAACAGCGATATCCCTAATATAGCCTACCACATTCACCCCCTGTTTAAAAAAAGAGTCCGGCGGGGGTGGTGGCCTTGCTTTTACAGTGGTAGAGGTTATAGCGGTACCCTTCGGTGCCTTTACATGCAATACACTTATTTACAAGTTCATTTTACAATGAAACTATCAGCCGGTCGGGGGCCCTGGTCGTCCTCTGTGATCGTCGCAGTCCTGGCGATGATGCTGGCATCGGCTCGGGCATCCGTGGCTCTGGGAGAGTGTCGTTTTCAGCTTCATCGCATCCGGATGGGGCCAGTGGGAGGACGGATCCTCCTGGGAAGGGGCTACGGTGGTGTGCGCCGGTGAAAAAATGGTTGGGGTTGGTGGTGGTGGGGGGGGGGGTGGATCCAGCGGGGGCCAGATCCCGGAGGGAGACCGTGTCTTGTCGGCCATCAGGGTGCGCCGCATAGGCGTACTAGGGGTTAGCATGGAGCAGATGTACCCGCTCGACCAGTGGGTCCGACTTGTGGGCCCGTATGTGTTTGCGGAGTAGGACGGGTCCGGGGGCTGCCAGCCATGTTGGATTAGAGGTCCCCGAGGAGGACTTCCTTGGGAAGGCAAGGAGACATTCATGAGGTGTTTCATTAGTAGTAGTGATTGGATGGAGTGAAGTGCCTCGGGGAGGAGCTCCTGCGATTGGGCCACTGGGAGATTCTTGGACCATAGAGCCAGTGGGACGGCCTTCCAGACCGTCCCGTTCTCCCTCTCTACCTGCCCGTTTTCCCGGGGGTTGTAACTGGTCGTCCTGCTGGAGGCAATGCCCTTGCTGAGCAGGAATTGACGCAGCTCATCGCTCATGAAGGAGGACCCCCTATCGCTACGGATGTAGGCAGGGAAACCGAACAGAATAAAGATGCTGTGGAGGGCTTTAATGACGGTGGCAGCCATCATGTCGGGACAGGGGATGGCGAAAGGAAACCGGGAGTACTCATTAATCACGTTTAAGAAATACGTGTTGCGGTTGGTGGAGGTAAGGGGCCCTTTGAAATCCATGCTGAGGCATTCAAAGGGGCAGGGAGCCTCCACCACGTGTACTTTCTCTGGCCTGTAGAAGTGCCGCTTGCACTCCGCGCAGATTTGGCAGTTTCTGGTTACGGCCCTGACCTCCTCGATGGAGTAGGGCAAATTGCGGGTTTTAACAAAGTGGAAGAACCAGGTGACCCCCCGGGTGGCAGAGGTTGTCGTGGAGGGTCTGGAGTCGGTCTACTTGTACACTGGCACAAGTGCCACGGGACAGGGCATCAGGAGGCTCGTTGAGCTTCCTGGGATGATACAAGATCTCGTAATTATAGGTGGAGAGCTCGATCCTTCACCGTAAGATCTCATCATTCTTAATTTTGCCCCGCTGTGCATTGTCAAACATGAAGGCTACTGACCGTTGGTCAGTGAGGACAGTGAATCTCCTGCTGGCCAGGTAATGCCTCCAATGCCACACAGCTTCGGCGATGACTTGGATCCCCTTCTCAAGGGAAGAATGGTGGATTTCTGAGGCGTGGAGGGTGCGTGAAAAGAAGGCCATGGGTCTGCCCGCCTGATTGAGGGTGGCGGCCAGAGCTATGTCTGATGCGTCGCTCTCGACCTGGAAGGGGAGTGACTCATCGATTGCATGCATCATCACCCTAGCGATGTCTTCTTTGATGCGACTGAAAGCCTGGCGGGCCTCTGCCGATAGGGGAAAAACTGTGGACTGGATTAGTGGGCGGGCCTTGTCCGCATAATTGGGGACCCACTGGGCGTAATAAGAAAAGAAGCCCAGGCAACGTTTCTGGGCCTTGGGGCAGTGGGGGAGGTGAAACTCCATGAGGGGGCGCATGCGTTCGGGATCTGGGTCTATGACTCCATCATGCACTACGTAGCCGAGGATGGCTAGGCGATCGGTGCTAAACACGCATTTGTCCTTGTTATACGTTAAGTTAAGGATTTTTGTGGTATGGAGAAATTTGAGGAGGTTGGTGTCGTGGTCCTGCTGGTTGTGGCCGCAGATGGTGACATTGTCGAGGTACGGGAACGTGTCCTGCAGACCGTACCGGTCAACCATTCGGTCCATCTCCCGTTGGAAGACCGAGACCCCATTTGTGACACCAAAGGGAATGCTTAGAAAGTGGTAGAGCTGCCCATCTGCTTCGAATGCAGTGTATTTGCGGTCATCCGGGCGAATGGGGAGCTGGTTGTAAGCTGATTTCAGGTCTACTGTGGAGAAAACCTTGTATTGCGCTATCTGGTTGACCATTTCAGATATGCGGGGGAGAGGGTACACGCCGAGCTTATACCTGTTGATGGTCTGACTGTAGTCAATGACCATCCTATGCTTCTCCCCGGTCTTTACAACCACCACTTAAGCTCTCCAGGGGCTGTTGCTGGCCTTGATAATGCCCTTTAGTAACCGTTGGACTTCCCACCTAATGAAGGTCCGGTCCTGGGCACTGTACCGTCTGCTCCTGGTGGCGACGGGTTTGCAATCGGGGGTAAGGTTTGCAAACAGGGAAGGCGGGTCGACCTTGAGGGCCATGAGGCCGCAGACAGTGATGAGGCCGCCGAATTTGAACGTTAAACTTTGCAGGTTACACTAGAAGTCCTGTCCCAGGATTGTGGCAGCGCAGAGATGGCGGAGGACGTAGAGTCGGAACTCCACGCCCTGGACCGTGAAGTTGGCTATGCAGTACCCCCGGATCTCCACAGAGTGGGACCCAGAGGCCAGGGAGATCTTTTGTTTAAACCGGGTGTACAGCGAGGAAGCAGTGTCTTACTGCATTGGGATGGATGAAGCTCTCCGTGCTCCCAGAGTCGATCAAGCAGGATGTCTTGTGCCCGTTGATGAGTACCGACGTCGTAGTGGTTGAAAGCATTCGGGGCCGAGACTGGTCCAGTGTCACTGAGGCAATTTGTGGCAGAAGCTGAGAAATCTCGTTGGGCGATACACGGCCACCCGAGTCGGGGTCCTGAGACATCATCCAAGATGGCTGCCCCCATGAATTGCACATGGCCGGCTGCTGGGAGATCTCATCAGGCGATACATGGCCAGCCGAGTCGGGGTCCTGAGATGTCATCCAAGATGGCTGCCCCCATGAATCGCACACGGCCTGTGAGGAGAGGAATGGCAGTGGGCCCGGTTCGCCTGTGGAGGCCAACCGGGCCTGGCATACTGCCATGAGGTGCCCCTTCTTCCCGCAGCCCTTGCAGATTGCGGATGGGCCGGGCAGCGTTGCCGGGGGTGTTTGTTTTAGCCTGCAAAAATAACATCACCCCCCCCACACACACACCGGGGTTTCCTGGCTGCAGCACTGCACAAGCTTGTGGGGAATTTAGGGGAGCTTTGGAATCGGCCGCGGGTGGGGTCCGCTCTGTCCATGTGGATACCGCGCGGTCGGGAATGTAGGCCTGGGCATTGCGGGAGGCTACATCTAGGGTGTGCGCAAGTTTCCGTGCCTCTTTAAGCCCTAGCGTGTCGTTTTCCAGCAGTCGCTGGCGGATTCTGGAGGACAGCATGCCCGCAACAAAAGCATCCCGTATTAAGATTTCGGTGTGGTCATTGGCTGAGACTTGTGGACAGTTACAGTTTCTACCTAACACTAACAATGCGCGGTAAAAATCGTCCAGTGATTCCCCTGGGATCTGCGTCTGCTAGCTAAAAGATGCCGAGCGTATACCTGATTCACAGTGCGGACGTAGTGCTCTTTTAACAAAGTCATTGCGTCCTCGAAACCGTCCGCGTCTTCAATAAGCGTGTAGATTTTTGGGCTCACCCTTGAATGGAGGACTTGCATTTTCTGTTCCTCCGTGGGGGTAGTTGGGGCCATCCTGACGTACCCGTTGAAACATGCCAGCCAATATTTAAAAGTTGCTGCTGCATTTGCCGTGTGGGGGTTGATTTGTAGACACTCTGGCTTGATGCAGAGAGCAGCCATTCTTCAATTTTGTTCATTAAATTGATGCACGATCAATCACTACTGAAACAAAATAGCCTACTACACCCACCACTGAGCTGGAAGATCCAGGTTGAAGTCCCACTCCAGGACTTGATGGCAATGAAATAAACCCAGCCCCTGGTGCCGGCAAGCCAGTGTATATTGGTGCTAGTGATCCCTTGCCTGAATCAAAGCAGAAGGCTTGTGCTATCTGGCTGCAAATCCACCTGCCAAATCCTTGAAAGGAAAAATGATGATTGATATGGAAGTGATCAGCCAATAATGTGGCGACCTTAAGTAACATAGGAAAGAACTTGCACTTCTATAGTGTCAGCACTTTACAGCCAATAAGGTACTTGTGACTAATTGCTGTTATGAAGCGGGAGACACATCAAGCTCCCCCAAACAGCAATGAAAAACTGACCAGACACCCTGTGTTTTTAGTGACTGTTGGCTGAAGGATAAAGATTGGCCAGAATTGGGGTGGCATGGTGGCACAGTGGTTAGCACTGCTGCCTCACAGTGCCAGGGACCGGGTTCAAATCCGACCTTGGGTGACTGTTTGGAGTTTGTATGTTCTCCCCATCTCTGCGCGGGTTTCCACCGGGTGCTCCCACAGTCCAAAGATATGCAGGTAAGGTGGATTGGCCGTGCTAAATTGCCGCTTAGTGTACAAAAGGTTGGGTGGGGTTATGGGGACAGGGCGGGGTGGTGGGCAGACCTAGATAGTATGCTCCTTCAGAGGGTTGGTGCAGACTTGGTGGGTCGAATGGCCTCCTTCTGCACTGTTGGGATTCTATGAAAAACTCCCCTGGTCTTTAACAAAATCATGCCAGGGGATCCTATCCATGCGTCTGAGAGAGCAGTCACACCTCAGCTGGAGTAAGGTGGTACTCCTTATTGGATTATAGGCACTGTATTGGAGTGTCTGCTTACATTATGTGCGTATGTTTTGGGGACTGGGACTCGAACCTTTTGATTCCGAGGTGCAGGTGATACCCACTGAGGTGAGACTGATCTCCGTACCCGGATTTCTAATTGTGAGGAATTGTAGGTTTGGCGGGGTTAAGAAGGTCAGGGGAAATCAAAAATGTTATCTGCCTGTCACCCGACCTTCATGTTTTACGGTAATATGTTGGGTGATAATGCCTGTGGAATAAGCTGCCAGCTGGTGTGGTGCATGTTGACACCATGTGTACCATGTGAAGGGGCTGGACTGGTCCTTGACTGGGATTACACCATGTAGCAGGTAACGGAATTTATCAATAACCTCTAATTCACGCAATTCCTTGGACTAGGCTTGATCATCTTAAGAGGGGGGAGGGGAATTTTCCAGAGTAATTCTTTTCTTCACAAGTACATAAGAAATTGGAGTTGGAGTAGACCACCTGACTTTTCAAATCTTCTCCGCCGCTTAACAAGATAATGATTGATCTACCTCAACTCAACCTTCACATACTATCCCTAAAACCCTTATTTTCCTTTGAACCCCCAAATTGATCTCCATTTTGAATGTGCTCAACGACTAAGCAACCCGAGTTGTCTGGGGTAGAGAATTTGTAAAGATGCACAACCTTAAGTGAATCATTTGAGTGCTAAATGACCAGTCTCTTAATCTGAGACCGTGACCTCGTGTCCTAGACTCCCCAGCCACAATCTACCACATCAACTCCCTTAAGAATTTTATGTTTCAATTAGATCAACTCTTATTCTTCCAAACTCCAGGAATATAGGCCTAATCTACTCAATCGCTCCTCATAAAACAATCCCCTCAGCCTAGCTAACCTTTGTTTTTAATTTTTTTTTAGATTACCCAATAATTTTTTCCAATTAAGGGGCAATTTAGTGTGGTCAATCCACCTACTCTGCACATTTTTGGGTTGTGGGGGCGAAACCCACGCAGACACGGGGCGAATGTGCAAACTCCACACAGACAGTGACACAGAGCTGGGATCGAACCTGGGACCTCAGCGCCGTGAGGCAGTTGTGCTAACCACTAGGCCACCGTGCTAGCTAACCTTTGTCGCGCTTCTACTAATCCAAGCATATCTCGCCTTAGGTAAGGAGACCAAAACTGCATTACACCTGGTGTAACTTCAGCAAACACTATAATTGTCGTAAGAGTTCTTTACTTTTCTACTCCAATCCCTTTTTAACAAAAGCTAACGTGCTGTTCGCTCTCCTTTCTGTTAACTTTCCGTGATTCGTATACACCCTCTGAATGCAAACACTTCTCAATCTCTCACCATTCAAAAAATGTTTTTTAATGTTTCCTACCAAAGTACCGGTAGCATGGTGGTTAGCATAAATGCTTCACGGCTCCAGGGTCCCAGGTTCGATTCCCGGCTGGGTCACTGTCTGTGCGGAGTCTGCACGTCCTCCCCCTGTGTGCGTGGGTTTCCTCCGGGTGCTCCGGTTTCCTCCCACAGTCCAAAGATGTGCGGGTTAGGTGGATTGGCCATGCTAAATTGCCCGTAGTGTCCTAATAAAAGTAAGGTTTAAGGGGGGGGGGTGTTGTTTGGGTATAGGGTGGATATGTGGGTTTGAGTAGGGTGATCATGGCTCGGCACAACATTGAGGGCCGAAGGGCCTGTTCTGTACTGTTCTATGTTCTATGTGTGTGCGTGGGTTTCCTCCGGGTGCTCCGGTTTCCTCCCACAGTCCAAAGATGTGCGGGTTAGGTGGATTGGCCATGCTAAATTGCCCTTAGTGTCCAAAAGTGCCCTTAGTGTTGGGTACAACATCGAGGGCCGAAGGGCCTGTTCTGTGCTGTACTGTTCTATGTACTAGTTTCTATTCCATCACGTTGTATACCTCCTGCCATGTTTTTCCCCACTCCCTGTCTATATCCCAGTGCAGTATCGTTGTGTCCTCATTTCTTACTTGCCACCTAACTTTGCATCGTCAGCAAACTTGGATATGTTGCAGTCAGTCCCTTCATCTAAGTCATCAATATAGATTGTAAACAGCTGTGGTTCAAGTAGCGATCATTGTAGTTCCCCATCCCCGCCCCCGGTTACAGCCTGCCAACCCAAAAATGCTCCATTAATTCCTGCCCTCTGCATTCTGTTATTCATTTTTTGAGGTGAAGAGAAGCATGTTTATTATCTGGCAGGATTGAGAGCGTTCGGAGGGTATGTAGGTAACTGCTAAGGCTATCGAGACCTGGAAATAAGATAGGATACTGCAGACGAATGAGTTTTGGACGAGTTGCTGGCTCTGGATTTGCTGGCATTGTGTTTTCTCTCCATCTCTGATGTGCACTTGTTTTTGAAACAGGCTGCACTGCGTTTTATTTGGTTGCATCAGATGCAGTGATCCTGGGTTAGCTTCTCCATCAACTTGGGGGTCGATATCAAAACTCCTAAGTGAAGTCTTTAGAGTCTCCTTGTCGAGCTTCCTTTTGAGCACACTCCAGATTCAAGCTCATCTGAGTGAGTGAGTGAACGTCAGGCATTCTGGCTACAAGATCATCCCAACTCAGTTGTGCTTGTCTCAATATGGTGTGGACGCTCGGCATGCCAGCTTTTTAAAAAATCATTTATGGGATGTGGGAGACGCTGGTTAGGCCAGCATTTATTGCCCATCCCGGCTTGGGAGCACATCTAACTGTCTGGTATTTTCTCCCGCCATTTGATCTTCAGGAGTTTCTGAAGGCAGCTCACGTGAAAGTGGTTAATCTTCTTGGCGTGATGTGTTACGCAGTTCAAGCCTCTCAGGCATAGAACCGATATTGCTCTATGGAATTTCAGATTGGTTGGCATTCTGTCTATTAAACAATCCTCAATCCATGCTAATACATTACTGTACCATCAATTAGAACATAGAACAGTACAGCACAGAACAGGCCCTTCGGCCCTCGATGTTGTACCGAGCATTGTCTGAAACCAAGATCAAGCTATCCCACTCCCTGTCATTCTTGTGTGCTCCATGTGCCTATCCAATAACCGCTTGAAAGTTCCTAAAGTGTCCCAGCAGGCAGTCCATTCCACACCCTAACCACTCTCTGAGTAAAGAACCTACCTCGGACATCCCTCCTATATCTCCCACTCTGAACCTTATAGTTATGGCCCCTTGTAACAGCTACATCCATCCGAGGAAATAGTCTCTGAACGTCCACTCTATCTATCCCCCTCATCATCTTCTGTAGATCGAAATCTTTGATTACTATTACTTATTTTTTGGCTGAAACTTGGACCTCTCTGGAAACCCTGCTACTATTTGCTTCACCATTGGCAGCCATGGCTTCAGCTGCCGCGACCCGAAGTTCTGGAATTTCCTTCCTAAATCTCTCCCACTCTCTCCCATCCTTTAAAAATGTTACTGAAAACACTGCTCCTCAACTATCTTTATTGTTGACCAATCCTAATATCTCTTTATGTGGCTTGGTGTCAAACTGTGTTAGATAACTCTCCCTTGAAACACCTTGGGACGGTTCACTACGTTGAAGGTTCAATATAAATGCAAGTTGTTGCTGCTATGGTTGCCCCTGGGTTTTCTTTTCTGCCTTTCTCTGGAGATTCAATGGCTGTCTGGGTTGGGAAGTGCCAAGAACTGTGGGACAGGCTTAACCATCTGGTCCTTCCCCGCCTGTCAGTTTTTTATGTTTATAAGTTTGGAAACTGTTGCTAGATGATTTGCCATTATTGAGATGTTCTGCCTAACTCTCTGCAGGTCACAATTGAATCCAGATTTCTTTCGTTAGTGTGACATGAGTCAATGTATTAAATTAACTACTCATAAACTCAAGGAACCATTTTGTCTTGCTCACCTGCTTTTAGATATTGTGCAGTTGCTAGCTAAAACCAATTGTAGTACAGTGTGTGTTGTAAACGTTGGCATGCTCCGTGTCAGTAAAATACTACAGGATGTGGGAAAGATAAGAAATTTTACCAAATCAGCCGTACATGTACCCCAGGGAATTCTACTCTTTCACCTGAATAGTTCTTTCTACTTGTCATACCTTATTTGGTTCACTGTCTCCTCTCCATCTCTATGATAAAGTATGCTGAAAAGAGGCATTCTGAAAATCACAATTATTCAATGAGATGCAAGCAAAATACTGCGGATCTGGAAATCTGAAATAAAAATAGAAAGTTCTGGAAAGACTCCGCCATCCGGGGAGCGAGAAACACACAGATTCAAAACATTAACTCTGTCTCTCTCTTCACAGATGCCCCCAGGCCTTCTGAATTTTTCCAGCATTTCCTGTTTTTTAAAAATTAGTTATTCAATGAATATTGCTGAAAAAAAGAGACAGGCTGTCGAAGCTTTTCGTCTTGCACTCATCAGGACAGACGCAAGAATACCAAATTTCAAAGGGAGCACCGATTTCTACTGCATGAGAAAAGGGAGCAGTTAGAAAATCAAAATACAGCGGATGCTGGAAATTAGATGTAAACACAGAAAATGATGGAAATACTACTCAGCAACCTGATAAAGCAGTTGTTCACTGTTTTAAGTGCTGTGATAATCCAAATTGGCCAAAATTATGTATATTGGATTGGAATCATGTTTAAAGCCCTCAAAGCAGCAAACCTGGATAATTGCTGCCTGGAGATCTTCCAGCTGGAATGAGGTGGGCTGACCATTAAACACAAGATATGGCGAGCCGGGTAAATCCCGCGAGAGGCCTTTCGCAAGATTTACCAGCCATGCTGCGTCTTGAGTCGGGCCATTAGATCGCACCCATAATGTTCTCAGGTTAACTGGAGATAGGCAATAAATATTGCCGTGCAAACCTTCATCAACGACAAGGGCAATTTTTTATAAAATTGAAGAATTCAAGGAAAATATCAAAATACATAGGGGACACATTAGATCCAGGAAGAGAATCCTAACCCATTGCTTCTTTTTTGGTTGAACGGGGCCCCCCTCCCTCACCTACCCTGGCAAAGTTCTTTGCTATTATTCTCCATCCGTGCTAAGTACTGACATAGGCCCAGATTTTCGGAGAGACTCTTTGTTGTGGAAAAAATAGTGGAAATGGTCAAAATTCCCAAATCCCGCGCCCAAATACAACATCTCCTGTTTCGCGTGGATGGAACTGGAGTAGGGCTGGGGTCTGCCTATGTGTGTTTTATGGAGGCAGCTGGCCATTTAAATTATCAGCTGTCTCCACTGAAGTGGCGTTTTGATAGACCAGGGGCTGGATTTGCCGTTCTGAAGACTGTGTCCCCACGCCGACATGAAGACGCCAGGGAAACTGGCTCTAAACGGCCACCGATTCTCTGTTTGGGAGGGTCTGGCAGCCAGGCAGTGAAGAGCTCCCAGCTCTAGCTGCCGATACGGCCTGGAGAGCTGCTGGGTCCGTGGCCATGCATGCACACGGCGGCGGCCTGCAGTGGCTGCGCTCTGTTCCACAGCGGATACCGCTCGCTGACCCAGCCCGCGAAATAGTCGCCCCCCCCTTTGGCCGGCTCGTGTGCCCCACTACAGTGGTCCCAATCCCGAATATGTCCACCCCTGCCCGCAAATAGGCCCTCCCCCGACTGTGGCGGCGCTGGACTGAGTCCGCAGCCGCCATGCTGAGGTTCCCAACGGGTGAGACCATTCGTGTCCCACACCATCGGAATCTCAGCTGGTCGGGGTTGGAGCATCGCAGGTGGGCCTCAGCCAAAGTACGTTGGCCGTGGATGCGTCGCTTTTTAGGGGGCGGAGCATCATGAAAGCGGCGCCGCCCCTGATTTCGGCGTAATTGGGGATTCTCCGTCCCGTCGCCGAACACGATATTGGCGTCGGGGATCAGAGAATCCCGCCCCAAGTGTGTGAAACCAGGGACGGGATGCTCCGTTTTTGGGACTATATCCCCACGCCATCGTAAAAACTGTGGCCTTTCACGCCAGAAAAACTGGCGTCAAGAGGCCACATATTCATAGCCCTGCAGGGACCCATCGCGAATCTAGCAGCTTTAGCTGCAGATACGGCCCCCCCGCACGTCCGGGTCAGCGGCTGCGCATACGCATGGCAGCGGCTTCCTGAGGCTGCACCGTGCTCCATGGCGGACTCAGTCCACGGAGCTGGACCTCCTAAATAGTGCCCCTGATCGGCTGCACGCCCGACCCAAACTGCCCGCCCAAAAATAGCCAGGTCCCGTATAAGGCCCCCCCCTGCCCTCCGATCGGCCCGTCCCCGACCATGGCGGCCACGGACTGAGTCCGCAGCCGCCACACGAGAACCCCGAACGGCAGGCCCACATTAGAAATACACCATTGGGATTTTGGCCGTTCGGGGGCAGAGAATGGAGGGGCGGGCCTCTGGCAATGGCCACAGGTAGGGGCCGTGTTTCGGGGGCCAGAGAATCGGGGAACCGCCGCCGGTCCCGATTCCATGCACGGAAATGGTTTCTGCGCCCTGGCGCCAGATGCGATTTCGGCGTTGGGATGCGTAGAATCCCGCCCCTGGTGTGTGCAGATTAGACCAAGTAAAGGGAGGTCTGAATTTGGTGGATTCATTTGGATAGCCCTATAGTGAAGGCAGGTATCTGGGAGAACTATGGGACAGGTGTGGCACATTTTGGTAGATCAAGGCACCCTTTATGATTGTTAAAAGTAAACATGATTGTGCGTAAAAACTGCATAAACTCATTAGAACTGTCAAAACCGTCAACTAACTGTCAAAACTCACTGGAACTGTCAAATCTGTGAATGGATTTATCTCCCTTTGTGTCAAGGCGGCGCAGTGGCTAGCACTGCAGCCTTACAGTGCCAAGGACCCGGGTTCGATCCCAGCCCTGGGTCACTATCTGTGTGGAATTTACACATTCTTCCCGTGACTGCATGGATCCCACCCCTACAATCTAAAGATGTTCAGGGTAGGTGGATTGGCCACACTAATTGCTCCTTAATTGGAAAGAAAAACTCCTGGGGTTTAAATTTTAAAAACCATCTGGTGTTTTTAAAAAAAGCACAGCTTGATAATTCATTCTATGATTCATGCTGCAATGTCTGATTTTACAAGCAAACATCACAGTGTCACACTATTATGAGAGCAGTTTGATTTTTCAGCTCCTAAAGGTTAAAGGTTATAGGTACCTGGGACTTCGATGTTGTGGCCATTTCGGAGACATGGATAGAGCAGGGCGAGGAATGGTTGTAGCAGGTGCTGGGGTTTAGATATATCAGTAAACCCGGGGAAGGTGGTAAGAGAAGGGGAGGGGTGGCATTGTTAGTCAAGGACAGTATTACGGTGGCCGAGAGGACATTTGATGAGGACTCGAATACTGAGGTAGTATGGGCTGAGTTAAGAAACAGGGAAGAAGAGGTCACCCTGTTAGAGGTTTTCTATAGGCCTCCAAAAAGTTCCAGAGATGTAGAGGAAAGGATTGCAAAGATGATTCTGGATAGGAGCGAAAGTAACAGGGTAGTTGTTATGGGGGACTTTAACTTTCCAAATATTGACTGGAAACGCTATACATCGAGTACTTTAGATGGGTCCGTTTTTGCCCAATGTGTGCAGGAGGGTTTCCTGACGCAGTATGTTGCTTGCGTTTGATAAGGTTCCCCACGGTCGGCTATTGCAGAAAATACGGAGGCTGGGGATTGAGGGTGATTTAGAGATGTGGATCAGAAATTGGCTAGTTGAAAGAAGACAGAGAGTGGTAGTTGATGGGAAATGTTCAGAATGGAGTTCAGTTACGAGTGGCGTACCACAAGGATCTGTTCTGGGGCCGTTGCTGTTTGTCATTTTTATAAATGACCTAGAGGAGGGCGCAGAAGGATGGGTGAGTAAATTTGCAGACGACACTAAAGTCGGTGGAGTTGTAGACAGTGCGGAAGGATGTTGCAGGTTACAGAGGGACATAGATAAGCTGCAGAGCTGGGCTGAGAGGTGGCAAATGGAGTTTAATGTGGAGAAGTGTGAGGTGATTCACTTTGGAAAGAATAACAGGAATGCGGAATATTTGGCTAATGGTAAAATTCTTGGTAGTGTGGATGAGCAGAGGGATCTCGGTGTCCATGTACATAGATCCCTGAAAGTTGCCACCCAGGTTGATAGGGTTGTGAAGAAGGCCTATGGTGTGTTGGCCTTTATTGGTAGAGGGATTGAGTTCCGGAGCCATGAGGTCATGATGCAGCTGTACCAAACTCTGGTACGGCCGCATTTGGAGTATTGCGTACAGTTCTGGTCGCCTCATTATAGGAAGGACGTGGAAGCTTTGGAACGGGTGCAGAGGAGATTTACCAGGATGTTGCCTGGTATGGAGGGAAAATCTTATGAGGAAAGGCTGATGGACTTGAGGTTGTTTTCGTTAGAGAGAAGAAGGTTAAGAGGTGACTTAATAGAGGCATACAAAATGATCAGAGGGTTAGATAGGGTGGACAGCGAGAGCCTTCTCCCGCGGATGGAGGTGGCTAGCACGAGGGGACATAGCCTTAAATTGAGGGGTAATAGATATAGGACAGAGGTCAGAGGTGGGTTTTTTACGCAAAGAGTGGTGAGGCCGTGGAATGCCCTACCTGCAACAGTAGTGAACTCGCCAACATTGAGGGCATTTAAAAATTTATTGGATAAGCATATGGATGATAAGGGCATAGTGTAGGTTAGATGGCCTTTAGTTTTTTTTTCCATGTCGGTGCAACATCGAGGGCCGAAGGGCCTGTACTGCGCTGTATCGTTCTATGTTCTATGTTCTATGTATGTAGATAGGCCAACGAGAGGCGAGGCCGTATTGGATTTGGTACTGGGCAATGAACCAGGACAGGTGTCAGATTTGGAGGTAGGTGAGCACTTTGGTGATAGTGACCACAATTCGACTATGTTTACTTTAGTGATGAAAAGGGATAGGTATATACCGCAAGGCAAGAGTCAAGGAAAGGCAATTATGATGCGATGAGGCAAAACTTAGGATGCATCGGCTGGAGAGGCAAACTGCAGGGGATGGGCACAATGGAAATGTGGAGCATGTTCAAGGAACAGCTACGGCGTGTCCTTGATAAGTATGTACCTGTCAGGCAGGGAGGAAGTGGTCGAGCGAGGGAACCATGGTTTACTAAAGCAATTGAAACGCTTGTCAAGAGGAAGAACGAGGCTTATATAAGATGAGACGTGGTGGTTGGTTCAGTTAGGGCGCTTTAGAGTTACAAGTTGGCTAGGAAGGCTCTAAAGAGAGAGTTAAGAAGAGCCAGGAGAGGACATGAGAAGTCTTTAGCAGGTAGGATCAAGGATAACCCTAAAGCTTTCTATAGATGTGTCAGGAATAAAAGAATGACTCGGGTAAGAGTAGGGCCAGTCAAGGACAGTAGTGGGAAGTTGTGCGTGGAGTCCGAGGAGATAGGAGAGGTGCTAAATGAGTATTTTTCATCCGTATTTACACAGGAAAAAGACAATGTTGTCAAGGAGAATACTGAGATACAGGCTACTAGACTAGAAGGGCTTGAGGTTCATAAGGAGGAGGTGTTAGCGATTCTGGAAAGTGTGAAAATAGATAAGTCCCCTGGGCCAGATGGGATTTATCCTAGGATTCTCTGGGAAGCTAGGGAGGAGATTGCTGAGCCTTTGGCTTAGATCTTTAAGTCGTCTTTGTCTACAGGAATAGTGCCAGAAGACTGGAGGATAGCAAATGTTGTCCCCTTGTTCAAGAAGGGGAGTAGACATAACCCCTGTAACTATAGACCAGTGAGCTTTACTTCTGTTGTGGGCAAAGTCTTGGAAAGGTTTATAAGAGATAGGATGTATAATCATCTGGAAAGGAATAATTTGATTAGAGATAGTCAACATGGTTTTGTGAAGGGTAGGTCGTGCCTCACAAACCTTATTGAGTTCTTCGAGAAGGTGACCAAACAGGTGGATGAGGGTAAAGCAGTTGATGTGGTGTATATGGATTTCAGTAAAGCGTTTGATAAGGTTCCCCACGGTAGGCTATTGCAGAAAATACAGAGGCATGGGATTCAGGGTGATTTAGCAGTTTGGATCAGAAATTGGCTAGCGGATAGAAGACAAAGGGTGGTGGTTGATGGGAAATGTTCAGACTGGTGTCCAGTTACTAGTGGTGTACCACAAGGATCTGTTTTGGGGCCGCTGCTGTTTGTCATTTTTATAAATAACCTGGAGGAGGGCGTAGAAGGATGGGTGAGTAAATTTGCAGATGACACTAAAGTTGGTGGAGTTGTGGACAGTGCAGAAGGATGTTACAAGTTACAGAGGGACATAGATAAGCTGCAGAGCTGGGCTGAAAGGTGGCAAATGGAGTTTAATGCAGAAAAGTGTGAGGTGATTTATTTTGGAAGGGATAACAGGAAGACAGAGTACTGGGCTAATGGTAAGATTCTTGGTAGTGTGGACGAGCAGAGAGATCTCGGTGTCCATGTCCATAGATCCCTGAAAGTTGCCACCCAGGTTGAGAGTGTTGTTAAGAAGACGTACGGTGTGTTAGCTTTTATTGGTAGAGGAATTGAGTTTCGGAGCCATGAGGTCATGTTGCAGTTGTACAAAACTCTGGTGCGGCCGCATTTGGAGTATTGCATGCAGTTCTGGTCGCCGCATTATAGGAAGGATATGGAAGCTTTGGAACGGGTACAGAGGAGATTTACAAGGATGATGCCTGGTATGGAGGGAAGATCTTATGAGGAAAGGCTGAAGGACTTGAGGCTGTTTTCGTTAGAGAGAAGAAGGTTAAGAGGTGACTTAATTGAGGCATAAAAGATGATCAGAGGATTAGATAGGGTGGACATTGAGAGCCTTTTTCCTCAGATGGTGATGTCCAGCACGAGGGGACATAGCTTTAAATTGAGGGGAGATAGATACAGGACAGATGTCAGAGTTAGATTCTTTACTCAGAGAGTAGTAAGGGCGTGGAATGCCTTGCCTGCAACAGTAGTGGACTCGCCAACACTAAACGCATTCAAATGGTCATTGGATAGGCACATGGACGATAAGGGAATAGTGTAGATGGGCTTTGGAGGGGTTTCACAGGACGGCGCAACATTGAGGGCCGAAGGGCCTGTACTGCGCTGTAATGTTCTATGTTCTAAAAACACTGGCCGTGGGGTCAGAGAATCCACGGGGCGATGCAAGAATCGTGCCCTGCCGCCCGACACCGGCTTACCTATCCTCCGGCGCCGATTCTTGGGCGCCCACAGGATCCCCGCTGCGCCGGTCGGGGGCCGTTGAAAGTGCTCCCCCCCAGCGATTCTCCGGGCCCCGACGGGCCGAGTGGCCACCGGGTTTGGCCTAGTCCTGCCGGCGTGAATTACTCAGGTCCTACACGGCGGGACCTGGAAGGTGTGTCTGCGGGGGCCATCCTGGAGGGAGGGGGGGGGGGGGCACGGTGGCCTGGCCCGTGATCGGGGCCTACCAATCGGCAGGCGGGCTGGTTCCGTGGGGGCCTATGTTCCTCCGCTCCGGGGCCCTGTAGGTCTCCGCATGTTGCCCAGGGGCCGGTGCGGAGATGGGAACCTACGCGCATGCACGGAGTCACGTCAGCCGTAGCACGCGTGCGCAAACTTGCGCCGGCTGTTCCGCGCTGGCTGGAGCTGTGGGGACCACTCCGGCGCGACCTAGCCCCCTAGAAAGGGGAGCATTCCTCAATACTGGGGACCGTTGATGCCGGAGGTGTTGGCGCCGCTTTTTACGCTGGCGTCAGAACTTGGCCGCGGGATTGGAGAATCCCGGCAACTGTCTTCGTAAGAGATTGGTTCAAGGAATCTCTCTGTATTTAATGTTTTCTTTATCAATGAAAGTATTTTGTTGAAAAGAGTGACTTCATCAATGGACACATAATTGTATTTTGTACCACCATGACTCCTGAAGTTTGCCCATGATGGATATTGGATGAATTGGCATGGAGGGGGTATGGGCACAGAATGGTGGGTGCGGGACATGGGTTGGCAGTAGATTGGCATAAGGTCTATACAGGGACTATGGGATTGTGGGGAACGTGCAGGGTAAGAGGGACCATGGGGGATGAGTGGGAAGCATGTGTTGGCATAGGTTGGCAAGGATTAGACACGCGCAGTGTGTTGGTGAGGGGTGTGAGGGATGAGGGCTGCTTTTTTTTTTCAATCATTCTTTTTTTTATTGAGTTCAACAAAATGCTGGAGCACAAAGGTAGGCCTTGTACCCAGCCCGCCGCCTCAACCAGCAGCCTCCACACTCATTCCAGAGGCAGCGGGCCATACTTCCAATCCAACCCCCAGCGCCCCGCAGAGGAAAACTGGAACTGCGGGCTGTGATTTTTAAAGGTTGGGTTCGCAGAGCCATGAATTCTCCCATCTCACAGCACCTGACCCAGGAGCGCAAATCTGGACCATAGAGTCCAACTTCCAACATACCTTTGTAGGCCTAAGCTGTGCCTCAGTTTCTTATCCTTTCTATTATTGCTAAGCACTGCCAAATGTCACTTTGCCTATTACTCTTGCTTTACAATGATTTGTTGCATTCTGAGTAAAACAATATATGTAAAAAATAATTTAGTGTACCCAATTAATTTTTTCCAATTAAGGGGCAATTTAGTGTGGCCAATCCACCGAGCCTGCACATCTTTGGGTTGTGGGGGCGAAACCCACGCAAACACGGGGAGAATGTGCAAACTCCACACCGAGAGTGACCCAGAGCTGGGATCGAACCTGGGACCTCGGCGCCGTGAGGCAGCAGGGCTAACCCACTGCGCCACTGTGCTGCCCACCAATATTTTTTAATTGTCACGAAATCCTGGGCTAGTGTCAAAGAACAAAGAAGAATACAGCACAGGAACAGGCCCTTTGGCCCTCCAAGCCTGTACCGGTCCCACCTTTGCCAAAACCCACAGCCCCTCTTGACCTGAAAGTTGCAGCACAGGTGAAATAAGATTTTATTTAAAATATGCGAGGTCCTTAGTCGAGTCCAATAAATAGCAGTCATCAGGTTTGTAACTTTAAAACGCAAGTAACCTTTTATTATGTGCAGTATTATAATCAAATGAACAGAAAATGTAACTATCTATTACCCCTTTCCCAAGCCCTCTTCCTAACTACCCCGACTGCCTTCTCTGTGGATTCAGCATCATTCCAGCTTCACAGCACAGGGTATGGAGGACAGCCACTGCTTTCAGAATAATAAAGTAGTTCTTTCACTTCAGCAACCAGGAGAGAGAGAGAGATAGAGAGAGAGTTCCTTTTACTTCTGAGATCTAAATGCTTCAGGCTAGTTCTCTCAGAAAGCATCATGCAGGAACTAATCACTGACTGCTGTCAGGCATGATGAGGAGATCATAGATCATAGAATTTACTGTACATCCTTCGGCCTATAGCGTCTGCACCGGCCATTGGCAAGAGCACCCCACCTAAGCCTACACCTCCACCCATCCCCACACCTCCACCCTATCCCCGTAACCCTACCTCATAATTTTTGGACACTAAGGGCAATTTAGCATGGTCAATCCACCTAACCTGCACATCTTTGGACTGTGGGAGGAAACCGGAGCACCCGGAGGAAACCCACGCACACACGGGGATAAGGTGCAGACTCCACACAGACAGTGACCCAAGCGGGGAATCGAACCTGGGACTCTGGAGCTGTGAAGCAACTATGCTGATCACTGTGCTACTGTGCTGCCCCGTGATCTGTAGCCAAAAAGATCTCCAAGAATATTGCGCATGTAGACACTGACGTTTAGTTTCTCCAAAGATGCAAGAAAGCAGACAAGATCCCGAAAGGGCTACAGATCACAAATCCACTCAAGTCATTCAAAGTATCGTCCAGCATCTTTGACTTTGTCTATATATATTTTTCTGGAACCTACCTCTTCATTCACCTGAGGAAGGAGCTGTGCTCCGAAAGCTAGTGATTCGAAACAAACAAACCTGTTGGACTTTAGCCTGGTGTTGTAAGACTTCTTACTGTGTTGTCAGTCAGAACACTGTCCCTGGCCAAGCCACTGGCTTCCAGTTAACAAATGGATCCAACCCCCTCCAAACATGGTTCCTAAGATCCACTCTGTGCCGAGGAGTCTGGCGTCCCTCAAAAAACAAAACCTGGGAACACAGTGTCCTGGCAAACAGGCTGCTGAACTTTGAGTCTTCTGCTTAAAGACAGGGGCTGGTTTAGCTCACCAGGCTAAATCGCTGGCTTTTAAAGCAGACCAAGCATGCCAGCAGCACGGTTCGATTCCCGTACCAGCCTCCCCGGACAGGCGCCGGAATGTGGCGACTAGGGGCTTTTCACAGTAACTTCATTGAAGCCTACTCGTGACAATAAGCGATTTTCATTTTCATTTTAATTTTAATTTTCATTTCCGATTATGGGTCTGTGGACCAAAATAATAAAATAACGTAAAAGAAACGGGAACAAAGAAAATAAACAGGAAGGATGCTTACATAATAAACGTTTTAAATTTACTATTTATTAATTTATCCTTTGGTTCTTGCAGTCTGATTTACTTTCAACTACTATTCTAGGCACTGAAAATTAGATGATGTATTTCATAGGCCCACAGGACATAACCATTGAGTATTCGATTAGGAGCCTTTCAATGCCATTCTTGATTTGATATGAATCGATGTGCTTTTAATTGGCACAGCATTAGTTTTTTGGGGAGTTTAATCCACTTCTTTATTTTTCAGTAGAAAGGCATTTTTAAATCTTTAATCTTTGAGGTTTTCTAATTTAGTTACATATCCATAGTTCTGTAAGTATTCTCTCAGGACTGAACCGAAGTGTCCGCCTAGACCTAGATGCTCAAGTCTCTGGACTGGGACCTAAGCCACCTCTCTCTGGGTGGTGAGGGTGCTCCACTGATTCAAGGTGGACACCACTGCACTACCTTACACAACAGCAATAACAATAATGGCTTTTCATCACATCGCACTTTTAACAGAATGAAGCATCCCCAGGCCCTTCACAGAGGCCAACAGCCTTGTCAAAGAATTAAGTTTTAAGGAGTGTGTTGAAGAGGGAAAGCGAGGGTGAGAGGTTTAGGGAGGGGATTCTAGAGCTGAGGGCTGAGGCCACCAGTGGTGGAGCAATTACATTGTGGAATGCACGGGAAGCCAGAATGAGATGAATGCAGATATCTGGGAGGGTTGTGGGGTTGGAGGAGATGACAGAGATGGGGAGACACTAGGCTGTGGAGAGTGGAAAACGAGGAAGAGAATTTTAAAATTGAGACATTGTTTGCCTGGGATGCAGTGTTGGCCAGCGAGCGAGCACAGGGATAATGGGCGAACAGCAATTAACCCGACCTTTTGCTGACAGCCGTGTCAATTTTTGTCCTCTTCAGATATTCATCCATTCTTCTTTTCAAAGTTAGTTTTGAATTTTCTTCCACCATCCTTTCGGGCTGTGCAATCCAGGACATAACTTGTTGGGCGAAAAAAAAAATTCCCCCTGCTGCCTCTGGCTATTTTGCCAACTTTAAAATCTGTGACCTCTGATTACAGGTCCTTCTTCCACTGAAAATAATTTCTCATACTTCACTCTATCAAAACTGTTCATGATTTTTAACACGTGCAGCAAATTTCTTAACTTCTCCGCTGCAGGGAGGAACCCCCCTTACCTCCGATTCTCTAGTCTCTCCAAGTAATTGAAGCTTCTCTGGTACCACTCTGGAAAATCTCCAATCTCCTCTGTCCTCTCTCTGAGGCCTTGACAGCCTGCTGAAAATTTGGTGCCAGGAATTGAACACAACACTCCAGCTGAGGAACGAAAGTGTGGTTGAGTAAAAGTTTTAGCATAACCACCTTGCTCATCTATTAATAAAGGGAAAGATCCAGGGCAGCACGGTGGTTAGCACTGCTGCCTCACAGCGCTGAGGACCTGGGTTACATCTGGCCCCGGGTCACTGTGTGGAGTTTGCACATTCTCCTGTGTCTGCGTGGGTCTCACTCCCAGAACTCAAAAGGCATGCAGGGTAGGTGGATTGGCCACGCTAAATTGCCCCTTAATTGGAAAAACAAAATTGAGTACTCTAAATTTATTTTAATAAATGAAATATCTTACATGGCTTTTTTAGGAGTTTAAGTAAACAGAGAAGCTAAATGGCATGCAATTGAGGGCAAGTGGGACTGGGGTTGGGGTAATTATCCTACACATAATTACAAAAAGTTTCATAATTTGAAAGTTCGTATCAGGTTGCCATCATTTCAGAATCAAATTTGTGCATTAGGTGGGTGAAACCTGGTCCTCACCCCATTAGGGACCTTTTCCCACCTGGCCTCAGTTTCTAGGCTGACGGAGAGATGACAGTTCTGGGGGGGGAAGTCTGGAAAAAAACAAAGTTCGATCTTGGGCAGGAAGAGGGTTGTGAGGCTGCCATCAGAGGCCGCTCCTGACTGGGCTGCCTTCCTCTTAAGGCCTGATGACCTCCCGACCTCCTTCCTCTCCAAATCTACCCCTTGATTGCCCCCTTAGTGACCCCGCAGAGGTTTCCTACCCACCCCGCACTGGGACCTCTGCCACTTACATGTCCCTCGCGTCCCAGGGCTTAGTTCCAGGCAGCTCCATGCAGTACCTCTGCCAGCCACTGCATCCATTGTATCCAGAGGCACTGGAGAGCTGTAGGCCAATCTGATTGGCCGGCAGCTCTTCAAGGTTGGACTTCCTTCTGAGGGTGGAAGTTCTGTCTTTTGCCAATCAATGCTCATAAGAGCATTAATGGCATCGGGCATGCTGGATTCTTTGGGTGGCCCAAGTGTTTCTGTATTCCCATTGTCAAATCTAAAAAAATGGACACAATAGATTAGCTTCTTGAAAGACGTATAGGTTTGAAACAGAGCTTCAACATTGTAGTGTTGATTCTCTGATATTTCCTTCAAATGCTGTTCCTTGATAGCAGCATTGACTCATTAAGTTGACCCTAATGATATTGAGTTCCATTAATGCCTGCAGTTTAGGATTCAATGCTGCTTATCAGTTGACTTGTCTGCTGAGATAGGTGAGTCGCTCAGTTCTTGACAAAACCATCTGCCTGAAGAAGAGAGGGAAAACTGGCTGTCTATTAACTTGGCATTATTTTTGCGCTCAATTGGCAGCTCAATCAGAAAGATGATCAGAAAGGTCCCACTGAAGCAGGAAATGGCAAACATCAAACTGATGGAGTAGGACTGTTTAACTAATGTAACCTTTAAAGTAACTGATTTGGGAGTATCCAGAGATATTTAGGTGGATCTTTTTGTTGTTTATTGCACTGAGAAAAGATCAGCATGTGGACTCCCAGCAGACAGCCATGAGCGAACAACTTTACTTTCACCTTCCCAACAGAGAGGGCAGTAGAGAGGACAATCGAACAAAATTGTCGGCCATTACAATATTTTACACTCCCACCGCATTTCAAAAAACAACTGATACATTCAAAAGTAAAATGGCACACATACATATTTTCCCAACATATAACATGACTCAACCAATATCAACAACACCGAAAATTTAACAGGCTGGCTGCATATTTGTATTTCCTGTAACACATATATATGATCAAAATTACCCGAGTAATTTACACGTGAAAAAAACTCCCTTAATGTGTTTCACAAAAATATCATTTTTGACAAGAAGTAATGAGATACTTTCCATTAACCTCTCTGGCTTCTTTCTCTTTCTGTCTGGGTTTCTCTTTCCATTTCCAATAACATGACTCTAATTTCTCAATATCTCTGACTGTGTCAATCCTGATCTTTGACTTTGGTTACCAGCTCCACTTAATGGTCAGGACTGTAACATTAATTGGCTTGACTTAATCAAAGACCCTTGGCTGGATTCTCTGTTTAGGAGACTAAGACCCCACGCCGGCGTGAAAACGGTGGTCTTTTACGCTAGGAAAACTGGTGCAAAACGGCCACCGAATCGCCGTTTTGCTGGGGGCTAGCAGGGAGGCAGCATGGAGCTCCCAACTGTAGCTGCCGATACGGCCCTGAGCATTTCTGGGTCTGTGGCTGCGCACATGCACGCCGGCGGCCTGCAGCGGCCGCGCCATGCTTCATGGCGGACTCAGCCCGCGGATCCGGACCGCAAATATAGTGCCCCCTTCGGACCAGAGTGCCCCAGCCCCGAATGAAACCCTTCCCGTCCACGGATCGGCCCTCCTCCGGCTGTGGCGGTGCCGGACTGAGTCCCACGCCATCGGTAACTCGGCTGGTCGGGGACGGAGCATCGCAGGGCAGGCCTCAGGCAATGGCCTGAGGCCGTGGATACGTGGCACAGCTTACTCCTAGAGTATGCCGCTTTTCAGGGGCGGAGCATCGCGAAAGCGGCGCTGCCCCCGTTATTGGCATCATTGGGGATTCTCTGCCCCCATGCCGGACGCGATTTCAGAGTCGGGGAGTGGAGAATCCAGCCCATACTTGGCTGTACTGGTGGATTCTGTGATATTGGCAAACTTTCAGTTTTGTTGTGACTTTCACTATCATTTTTATTTTCACTTCGGGACTGTAGGAGGAACTTGAACCTTAGAATGTTTCTCATACTCTCCCTTAGTCGGATTTTTCCTCTCGGGATTCTCCGACGGCGGAATCGTGGAACGCGATGGGGCGGTGATTCGGTTCAGACGCTGAAATCGCAGTCCATGCGGATTTGACGTCAAATTGCAATTCTCTGTTGTCTCGACAGTGGGTTGAATGCGTTCCAGAACACACGTACAGTAACCACAGTCCCGAAAGGCGGCTGTTAGGTAATTTGGACATTCTTAATTCTCCCTCTGTGTTCCCAAACAGGCGCCGGAATGTGGCGACTAGGGACTTTTCACAGTAACTTCATTGCAGTGTTAATGTAAGCCTACTTGAGACAATAAAGATTATTCTTATTATTAGTGGGTCTGACCCGGTATTCCCCGGGGCCTGCGCGATTCTCTGCCTCTTATAGGCCGAATTTCTGACGGCTAGGTTCACTTGTGCTTTTAAAAATCGTGAAACTAGCGCTGTGGCTGATGAGGGAGAAACAGGGGTACGGAAAGTGTCTAACATCGCCACAGTTGACAGTTGTGCCATTGCCAGGGGGCTTCAACCAGGGCCAGCTGGTATAGCGGGAGGGAGCCAGAAGGTGGGCTGTGGGGTTGGGGTGGATGGGCACGGAATACCATTACCGCGGCCTGCAAGGCAGCCATGTGTTTCCCACTGTGAACTTAGGGCCGCAGGTCATATGGGTGTCCCCCCAGGGCAACCCCCTAGGTGCCCTCTGACCCCCATCCGACCCATCAGTGGGATGGGCAGGCTCCAACGCACCCAGTGCCATCTTGTTTGCTGGGATGAGTGTGTGTCGTGTGTAAGCTTAAACACAATTATTGTTTGTTTATGACAAGAATTATAACGAAGTATGCAGCAAATATAATTATTAACTAATTCCTAACTCCCCACTTTAAGTTGCACCCCCCCCCCCCCCCCCACACACACAAACGGGTGAAAAGGGGTAAAAAACATTTGCGGAATTCTCCATCAACAGGATCCTCTGTTCCACCGGCAGCGCACCCAACGCCCATGGGTTTCCTGACGGCATGGGGTGGCCACAATGGGAAATCCCATTGGCCGGTTGCTGGAACAGAGGATCCTGCGGTTGGCGGACTGGAGAATCCTGCCCCATAAATGGAAGGAAAAAATGTCTTTGTTTCAGATTATGTATTTTTCGGCACTGTAACACAGTGATTAGCACTGTTGTTTCACAGCACCAGGGTGCCTTACTTCTCTTCAAACTTTGCTTTCATTCCGTGATTTGTCTGCAGACCTCTATAGTTTCAGGAGAACAGTACTCACAGCAGGCATTCTGGATAGAGATGTCACTCACAGCAGGCATTCTGGATAGAGATGTCACTCACAGGCTTTCTGGAGAGAGATTCGGAGGAAAGAGAGAGAGTAGCAGGACATTTCTTTGTGCTGCCTGGATCAAAACTGAAACTCAATGGCATTCCAGATGGATATAACCCAATCACCATCTGTTACCAGGCAGGTATGACCTTTTTGGGCCAATTCATTGGCCACCAGCCAATCAGTCAAATCGATTCCCACCTCATCTCTCTGGTGCCGACAGCTTCTGTTTAAACCAGCACAGACTAGCAACATGATCTCTTCTGTAACTTCTGGATCCTTCTGCTTGAATTAAAGGAATCATGGCATTTACAGTGCAGAAGGAGGCCATTAGGCCCATCGAGCCTGCACCAGCTCTTTGAATGAGCACCCTACCCAAGCCCACACCTCCACCCTTTCCCCATAACCCAGTAACCCCATCCAACACTAAGGGCAATTTTGGACACTAGGGGCAATTTAGCATGGCCAATCCACCTAACCAGCACATCTTTGGACTGTGGGAGGAAACCGGAGCACCCGGAGGAAACCCAGGCAGACACGGGGAGAACGTGCAGACTCCGCACAGACAGTGAACCAAGCCGGGAATCGAACCTGGGACCCTGAAGCTGTGAAGCCATTGTGCTAACCACCATGCTACCGTGCTGCCCACAAAGATACAGGTTGCTTGCCTAAAGAGACAATATCCATTAATCATCCATAGATCAAAATAAGAACAGCAAAAATAAAAGAAAGCGGAAATAAGGGGATTAAACAGGAAGGAACCTTTAGGCTTAAGCAAACTAAACCTTGTCCTAGGAGTGTGTTTAAATATGGACTCATAAGGAGAACTGTTATGTGTCACAGAATACATTCCCGCTGGTAAAGCATCACGTGATGTGTAGTGACGTCAGCAGAGAGTTTGTGAGGCTTTAGGCATAAATCTCTCATCGCATTTTACAAGAACCCAGAATGTTGGTACCTCCCGACAGGATGGACGCCGAGGTCCTGCTGGGTAAGACCAGATGTGACCGGCGCCGGCGGGACTCTGGCTTTTTTGGGCCGCCACTCGGCCCATCCCGGGTGGAGAATCGGCGGGGTGGGGTTGCTTAGAGAGGCCCCTGTCTGGCGCTGCGCCAACCGCGCCGGCACCAGTGGCACCGATTCTCCGGTCACTCTCATGGTGAATCCACACAACCTGCAATCCTTCGAATATGGGGGGAAACTGGAGCACCAGGACCATGCAGATGCAATCCACAGGCTTGAAAGCTAGAGGCAAACCTGCCATGGTGATTTATGGAGACCCCAAAGTGATTACACGGTGGTCAGGTATTTAAGGGTAGGGGCCCTACCTCCACGAGCTGTTAGTCTTCAGCCTCAGCTGTGCCATCAGGAGTGGTGGCCGCTGCTGGTATTGCAGCCAGCCTGGGCTAGCAACAATGGCGGAAGCCCTGAGCTAAGATTGTGGGGATTGTCTAGAGCAGTTAGTCAGGCCGTGGTTTGTTGCAGAGGACAGGGTGTATTTTTAAATGGCACAGTACTTGTCGCCTCTTGTGGGACACAGGGTGTCTGGTTAGGAGGGCCCCTGGGCCCACAGAGAGGCTGCTCGGTTTTACTGGTTGCCTTCCCATGTGGCCCGACCAGTGATGGTGGAATGAAGCCCATAATTGTCCATTTATGGAGCCTCAAATGGCCTCCAGGCAGAAGGCCGTCCTTTACTTTCCCCATCCCAAACTTAAATGGGCTGTCTGTTGCCTACTTTTCCTCCTAATTCTACGGTCCCCACCACCTCCTGGCCCCCTCCGAAGGGCGGAATTAAATTCCCTTCAGCACATGGAAAGGTATTTCATTTCCAGCAGTGATCCGACTTCCCTTGTTGGGTATGCAGGTGGAATCGTAGAATCTCCACCCCTCGTAGCCGTGCCAGCTCCTTTGAAGGTGTTATCCAATTCTCTTTGGAAAGTTGTTAACTGAATCTTACTCCACCAATCTATCAGATAGAATCAACCATCAAAAATACACCCACCTTAAATGGTGTGACTTTAGAATTGCGTACAATTTGTCAGTATCAGTCATAATGTCAGACATTTTCTGAAAGTAAAAAATATGATTGTTGTGATTACGTCCCTAACAGCTTGTTCACTTCAAACTCTTTTGACACTGTTGGGGATGATGCCTTCCTTGGTCTTTCTCAACTTGAGTACCTGTAAGTAGACGATAAATCTGGACATGTTAACACTTTGCAGTAATTGAGAATGAGTAAATGAGAGCACTGAATCATTAATCTTCCCCCAGGTTTGTAGAAAACAACAAAATCCAGTCCATCTCCAGATACGCTTTTCGAGGACTCAAGTCTCTCATTCACTTGTAAGTATATTCTTTCTCATTCAAAGTAACCTATGCATTTGACATAGCATCTAGCAGCCCTTGTATCTTAACTACAATACTCTTGAGGAAAAATAGTAACCAATTCTAAAATAGTATTGGATGCTAAGAATGTCAATGTATTTGATATCACCCTGTCTATTTCATCCCCTCTTTTATCGTGCCTATGGTTTATTGCCTATAACTCTTCATGTGACCTTTCATCTACTTTCTCATCTTTTGGTTCCCCTTCAATTTTATTTTTATATTTCAGTTCCTGCAGCCCTTTATCCAGCGCATGCCTTTTTAAATGTCTCACGGTGGTGAATATGAATAGATGAAGGATTTCAGAAGGAAATTGGATGGGTGCTTGAGGGAAATAAACCTATGAGGCGACAGTTAGCAGAGTGGAGGAATGGGACTGATTTGGCTTCTTTACAGAAAGCCTACACTGAATCAATGGGTTGAATGCCATCCTTCTGTGCTGTAATGATTCTATGATATGTGGGTTATTGTATAAGCTGTAATGCAGGCCGGATACAATATAAAAGCTCAATGCGGTATGCTGACTATAATGTAAAATGTTATCTACATTATCTAAGTGTTATACAGATATATAGAACTCACAGTGCCAAACCCGGCCAATTGATCCAACCACTTTAAAGCAGTGTATATCATCCAAATGGCTTCATGGGATCAGTTACCTTAGTTGGTTGGATGGCCAGAGTGTGATGGAGAATGATGCCAATGATGCAGGTTCAATCGCTGTGCTGGTTGTAGTACTTTATGGAGATCATCCGCCTTGCCTTGCCCGTGTTTGGATTGTTCATTCGGAGAGCTGGTGCGTGGACGCGATGGACCAAATGGCCTTCTCTGTGGTGTAATGATAACCATAGAACTGTTACAGCACAGAAGGAGGCCATTCTTCCCATCTTGTCCACGTCAGCCCAAGGACACCCAGGTGTCGTTCCTAATCCCACCTTCCTGCACCCAGTCCATAGCCCTGTACTTTGTGCACTTAAAGTGCAGATCCAGGTACTTTTAAAAAGAGTTTCGGGCCTCTGCCTCCATCACCAACTCGGGCAACGAATTCCAGACTCCCACTACCCTCTGCATAAAATAATTCTTCCTCATGTCCCCTCTACACCTTCTGCCACTTATCTTGAATCTATGTCCCCTGGTTCTAGAATTCTCCACCAAGGGAAACTATTTTCTCCTATCTATTCTATCTCTTCCCCACATAATTTTGTGCACCTCAGTTAAGTCACCCCTCAGCCTTCTTTGTTCCAAGTAATATAACCCCAGCCTATCCAATCTCTCCTCGTAGCTACACTTTCCAGCCCTGGCAACATTCTTGTAAACCTCCTCTGCTCTTTCTCCGAAGCAATTACGTCCTTCCTGTAATGTGCTGACCAGAACTGCACACAATACTCCAGTTGTGGCCTCACCAGTGTTTTATACAATTCCAACGTGATATCCTTACTTTTATTTTCTATACCTCTGTCAATGAAGGCGAGCTTTCCATATGCCTTCTTTACAACCTTGTCTACTTGAACTTCTGCCTTTCGGGACCTGTGTACTTGTACGTCAAGATCTCTCACTTCATCTATTTATTGTGTGCTCCCTACTACTGTTTGACCTTCCTAATGCATGACCTCACACTTCTCTGTGTTAAAATCCATCTGCCACTATACCGCCCACTCCACCAATCCATGTATATAGTTTTGGAGATTATAGCTATCCTCTACACTGTCCATCACTTGGCCAATCTTTGTGTTGTCTACAAATTTCTCAATTATGTCTCCACGTTCACATCGTCAATATGTAACACAGACAGTAAGGGCACCAACACCGAGCCCTGTGGAACACCACTTGAAACAGCTTTCCATTTGCAAGGGCAGCCATCAATCATTACCCTTTGTTTCCTGTTACTCAGCCAACTTTTTATTCAGTTTGCCACATTGCCCTGTATCCCATGGGCTTTTACCTTTTTGACCAATCTGCCATATGGGCAGCATGGTGGCACAGTGGTTAGCACAGTTGCTTCACAGCTGCAGGGTCCCAGGTTCAATTCCCGGCTTGGGTCACTGTCTGTGCGGAGTCTGCACGTTCTCCCCGTGTCTGCGTGGGTTTCCTCCGGGTGCTCCGGTTTCCTCCCACAGTCCAAAGATGTGCAGGTTAGGTGGATTGGCCATGATAAATTGCCCTTAGTGTCCAAAAAAAAGGTTAGGTGGGTGTGGTAATCACCACCGTTGTGTATATTAGGAGATGTGTGGTAAGACCCTGTACTACACGTACGGGGGTAGTCCCAGCTTGATGGCTCCGCCCAGTAGGCGGAGTATAAATATGTGTGCTCCCTGTACAGCAGCCATTTCGCTAGCTGCTGTAGGAGGCCACACATCTTAGTGTAATAAAGCCTCAGTTGTATCAACTCTCATCTCTGTGCAATTGATCGTGCATCAATTTATTAATCTAAGACTTTCAGAAGATGGACCTCCGCATCAAACCGGATCGCCTGGAGCTGGATCCGCAATCAAGCGACGCCAAAAAGGACTTTCAACATTGGCTAGCTTGTTTCGAAGCTTACATCAGGTCTGCACCAGACCCAATTCCGGAAGCTCAGAAGATCCAGATACTCTACTTGCGGCTGAACTTCAACGTATTTCCTCTTATCCAGGATGTGCCGACCTATGATGCAGCGATGGCGCTATTGAAAGAGAATTACGCCCAGCGGACGAACGCGCTCTTCGCCAGACACATACTCTCTACTCGTAGGCAACTCCCTGGTGAGTCCGTAGAAGATTTCTGGCGTGCTTTAATTCCCCTGGTCAGAGATTGTGATTGCCAGGCTGTCACGGCCACGGAACATTCAAACCTCCTCATGTGGGACGCTTTCGTTGCGGCGATAGGGTCAGACCTCATAAGCCAGCAACTTTTAAAGGGGGCCACGCTCGACCTCGCAGAAACCAAAATGCTGGCGCTATCGATGACGGTCGCCTCGCGCAATCTTCAGGCCGACACCCCCAGCCCCGCGGCACACCCCTCCTATGCATCGTGGACTCCACAGTTGGCCACCCCACCGGGAACCCCACTCAGCCAACCCTACGCCTGTGCCACGCGCCAGTCAGCCAATCCTGGGGGCCCCTGATGTTACTTCTGTAGGCAACAGAAACACCCCCGCCAACGCTGCCCGGCCCGCAGCGCCCTTTGCAAGGCCTGCAGCAAAAAGGGACACTTCTCTGCGGTGTGCCAGGCCCGCACAGTCGCCGCTATCGCCCCGACCCCCCCTCGCGTACGGACAGTGGCCGCTGCCATCTTACCCTCCTCGGACCACGTGCGGCTAGTGGGCGCCGTCATCTTCCCCTCTTCGGACCACGTGCGGCCGGTGGGCGCCGCCATCTTGTCCACTTCAAGATCATTAGGCGCCACCATCTTGTTTCACCCACGGCACATGGGTGCCACCATCGTTGCCACCAGGACCCGTGTCCCCCCGGGCACCCCATTGTTCGACACCAGCGACGACCAGCTGCGACTCGCCTCGGTCACGATTGACCAGTCCTGCCCACACAATCTAGCCCCCGCCTCGACAAGCGTGAAGATCGATGGGCATGAGACCTCTTGTCTGCTGGACTCCGGGAGCACCGAAACCTTAATCCATCCAGATACGGTAAGGCCTCACGGTAGCATGGTGGTTAGCATCAATGCTTCACAGCTCCAGGGTCCCAGGATCGATTCCCGGCTGGGTCACTGTCTGTGTGGAGTCTGCACGTCCTCCCCGTGTGTGCGTGGGTTTCCTCCGGGTGCTCCGGTTTCCTCCCACAGTCCAAAGATGTGCGGGTTAGGTGGATTGGCCATGCTAAATTGCCCGTAGTGTAAGGTTAATGGGGGGATTGTTGGGTTACGGGTATACGGGTTACGTGGGTTTAAGTAGGGTGATCATTGCTCGGCACAACATCGAGGGCCGAAGGGCCTGTTCTGTGCTGTACTGTTCTATGTTCTATGTTCTAAGGCGCTGCTCCCTCGCGGTGTACCCCGCCAATCAGAGAATCTCCCTGGCATCCAGGTCCCACTCCGTGGCGATCCAGGGGCACTGTATAGCCACGCCCATGGTCCAGGGCGTAGAATTCAGCGGCTTCCGCCTCTACATCCTCCCCAACCTCTGTGCTGCCCTGCTACTCGGCCTGGACTTCCAGTGTAACCTCCAGAGCCTAACACTCAAATTCGGCGGGCCCCTACTACCCCTTACTGTGTGCGGCCTCGTGACCCAAAAAGTCGACCCACCTTTCCTATTTGCAAACCTAACCCCAGATTGCAAACCTGTCGCCACCATAAGCAGATGGTACAGCACCCAGGACAGGACCTTCATCAGGTCCGAGGTCCAGCGGCTGCTTTGGGAAGGCATCATCGAGGCCAGCAACAGCCCCTGGACAGCCCAAGTGGTCGTAGTTAAAACTGGGGAGAAACACCGAATTGTCGTGGACTACAGCCAGACCATCAATCGGTACACGTAGCCCGTCGCGTAGCCCCTCCCACGCATATCTGATATGGTCAATCGGATTGCACAGTACTGGGTCTTCTCAACTGTAGACCTAAAATCCGCCTACCACCAGCTCCCCATCCATAAGGCGGACCGCCCATACACGGCCTTCGAGGCAGATGGCCGCCTCTACCACTTTCTCAGGGTTCCCTTCGGCTCCACCAATGGGGTCTCGGTCTTCCAAAGGGAGATGGACCGAATGGTCTACCGGGACGGGCTGCGGGCCACTTTCCCGTACCTAGATAGTGTCACCATCTGCGGCCACTATCAGCAGGACCACGATGCCAACCTTACCAAATTTCTCCACACCGCCTCTCTCCTAAACCTCACCTATAACAAGGAGAAGTGCGTATTTAGCACAAATCGCTCAGCCATCCTTGGCTATGTGGTCCAGAACGGAGTTCTGGGGCCCGATCCCGACTGCATGCACCCCCTCATGGAGCTCCCCCTTCTCCAAGGCCCTCAAGCGCTGCCTGGGTTATTTTCTTACTACGCCCAGTGGGTCCCTAACTATGCGGACAAGGCCCGCACACATATCCAGTCCACCATTTTTCCCCTGACGGCAGAGGCTCAACAGGCCTTCAACCGTATTAGAGCCGACACCGCCAAGCCCGCGATGCACGCAGTCGACAAGGCGTTGCCCTTTCAAGTGGAGAGCGACGCATCAGACGTCGCTCTCGCTGCCACTCTCAATCAGGCAGGCAGGCCTGTGGCATTCTTTTCCCGCACCCTTCATGCCTCCGAAATTCGGCATTCCTCCGTCAAAAAAGAGGCCCAAGCCACCATTGAAGCTGTGCGGCATTGGAGGCATTACCTGGCTGGCAGGAGATTCACTCTCCTCACTGACCAACGGTCGGTAGCCTTTATGTTTAACAATACACAATGGGGTAAGATCAAGAGCGATAAAATCTTGAGGTGGAGGATCGAGCGCTCCACCAACAACTACGAGATTTTGTATCGCCCCGGTAAGCTCAACGAGCCCCCCGATGCCCTATCCCGAGGTACATGTGTCTGCGCACAAGTAGACCGACTCCGGACCCTGCACGACAACCTTTGTCACCCGGGAGTCACACGGTTTTACCACTTCATTAAAGGCCGAAATCTGCACTACTCCGTCGAGGAAGTCAGGACAATCACCAGGGACTGCCAGGTCTGTGCGGAGTGCAAACGCACTTCGACCAGCCGGGCTGCGCGCGCCTGGTGAAGGCCTCCTTCCCCTTTGAACGCCTCAGTGTGGATTTCAAAGGGCCCCTCCCCTCCACCAACCGTAACACGTACTTCCTCAGTGTGGTCGATGAGTACTCCAGATTCCCCTTCGCCATCCCGTGCCCCGACATGACGTCTGCCACCGTTAACAAGGCCCTCAACACATTCTTCGCTCTGTTCAACTTCCCCGCCTACATCCACAGTGACAGGGGATCCTCATTCATGAGCGATGAGCTGCGTCAGTTCCTGCTCAGCAGGGGTATCGCCTCCAGCAGGACGACCAGCCATAACCACCGGGGAAATGGGCAGGTGGAGAGGGAGAATGAGATGGTCTGGAGGGCCGTCCAGCTGGGCCTAAGGTCCAGAGATCTCCCGGCCTCCCGCAGGCAGAGGTCCTCCCCGATGCACTGCACTCCATTTGGTCGCTCCTATGCACTGCGATGGTCCGAAGTCCCGCCGGCGGGCTCCGGGGTCCTGGGGGGGGGGGGGGGGGGGGGGGTGATCTGGCCCCGGGGGATGCCCCCACAGTGGTCTGGCCCGCGATCGGGGCCCACGATCCGCGGGCGGGCCTGTGCCGTGGGGTCACTCTTTTCCTACGCGCCGACTGTCAGCCTCCGCCATATCTGACGCTTAGGTGACCTCTCCCCCCTGCGCATGCACGGGGATTACATCAGCAGCTGCTCCTGCGCATGCGCGGACTCGCGCCGGCTGGCGGAGTCAGTTCGGCCCCGGTTGCCGTGGGGCCAAAGGCCTTCCATGCCAGCCGGCGGGGCGCCAACCACTCCGGGGCGGGCCTAGCCCCTGAAGGTGTGGGCCTAGCCCTTAATGGTGCGGAGGATTCCGCATCTTTGGAGTGGCCCGATGCCGGAGTGGTTCACGCCACTCCGTCCCACCGGGACTCCCCGCCCCGCCGGGGAGGGGAGAATCCCGCCCAAGATTTCAGGGCCACAATTTTATTTGACTGCAAAAGTGCTAAAATTAGCTTTGAATGCTTCAAATATATTTCCAGGTAGATGTCAGTTGGGACATGATTCAAGACTGCCCACAGTCTGGTAGTTTTATTGAGGGGCTCACAAGGCTAAATAGTATTGGAAAAGAAAAAAATTAAGTATCATTGACTGGCAGTGGAGGGTTGCGCAGTGGGGGTGGTGGAGAGGTGATCTGCACATTACATATATCGGAATGTGCCATTTTAAAACATTTATTTACATTTCCAATTTTGTGGCTTGATTATTTTGGGAATGGTTTCTCTACCAGGCATTTATCTGTCATACGCTGACTCTTCTATCTTGGTTTTCAGTGATGTTCAGTTAAATTGGAAGTGTAGATCCCCAGTGCAGAAACCAGCGCTCTGTCTCTGGGGCTTTCTGTCCCATTTGTCTTAGATTTATCAGCCAGGTTGAAAAAGGAAACGAGTAATAGCAGGAATCAGGGCCAAGGTTATTTTACAACGCCAATCTTCGAGACTCCTCAAGGGAGATAGCAGAGCTCTGCCTCAGTCAAAGGAAATAAAGCAGCAATTCGATGCAGTTGAGCTTTCCTGAATCCTCTCTGGGACAGTCACAAGTCATGTAGCTTTTGCTCTCTCACCAGTCTGTGGGCTGGCATTACATTATGTAATGGATATGCTTAGCAATTCGAAGACTCTAATCCAGTCAAAAGCTTTAAATAGCGTTGAAAACTACAAGGCTACAAAGGTTATGTGTGAGTAGATTATAATGATCATCTATGGCTTGTAATTGGATCACTGCCTTATTGAGAACTAACTTTTTTTTATTGGGCAACCTTGATGTACAGCCAAGGTGCAAAGTGTAACGCACTACCAAGGTTGAAAAGAATTGGACAAAATATTAGTTGAATTTATTAGTTATAATTGGACGATGTTCATATTGTTTTTTAAAATTTATTGGAGGAAGAGAACTCAGACAAGTAAAGGATTGTATTATTGAGGTGCTGGGAAACATGTTTTTTTTCATTCCCTCCAGCGTTGTGGGCATCGTTGGCTGTGCCAGCATTTACTCCCCATCCCAAGTTACCCTTGAGAAGGATTTGACCCAGCGACGGCGAAGAAATGACAATATATTTTCAAGTCAGAATGGCGTGTAGCTTGGAGAGCAACTTCCAGGTGGTGGTGTTCCCATACATCTGCTGCCCTTGACCATCTAGATTGAAGAGGTTGTGGGTTTGGAGGGTGCTGTTGAAGGAGCCTTGATGAGGGGCAGGTAAAAGTCAACCACAATTCTGTGGGTCTGGAGTCACATGTAGGCCAGACCAGATAAGGATGGCAGATTTCCTTCCCTAAAGGATATTCGTGAACCAGATGGGTTTTTCCGACAATCGATGCTTGTTTCATGGACAATATTACCGAGACTAGCTTTTTATTTACCAATTTATTAACTGAATTTAAGTTCCCACAAGCTGCCGTGATGGGATTTAAATCCATGTTCTCAGCGCTTTAATCTGGGCCCCTGGATTACTAGTCTGGTGACATTACAACTATGCCACCACTTCCTCTTATCTTTGGATGTACACCTAGGAGGGGCAGACCAGGGCCGTGGTTTGAATCTCACCCAAAAGGTAACGTGTTGGAGTGCAGGAATTCTTCAGCACTCCTCAGAATTGTCAGCCAGGGTTATGGGCTCAAGGAGTAAAAGCAAAATACTGCGGATACTGAAAATCTGAAATAAAAGACACAAAAAGCTGGAAATATTCAGCAGCATCTGCGGGAGAAGGAAAATAGAGTTAACATTTCATGTCTGTATGACCCTTCTTCAGAGCATGTAGCCACCTGGGGTGACCACTGCTCAACACAAAATGGAAGATTGCAGGGAAAATGGACATGTTGCAAAAGCAAGCAGCTTGCAAAGCGCTTGTGTATTCTGACTACTGCAGAAACCAGTTCTGAATGCTGCAGAAACCAGACAGCACTGTGAAAGAAAGTTAGCATACTAATGAGGCGATACCGGGCGATCCCCAGGTACAATGGAAACAAGTTAACACAAATCTATACATTAAATGGAAGGCCAGACTTCTCGGCGCCAAAAGAAGTCCAAAACAATAAGTCCCAAGAACCGCCCAGGGATCGAGGAACTGCCCCGTTATTGGGGAATTCAAATCAATCGATTGGGAAGAGACCCAATCGATTGCGAGTGAATAGAGGGTCCGCCCAGATCCTGAGAGAGGTATAAGACAGAGACCGTTACCCCAGCTCTCTCTCTCTGCCAGCTCTCCTTGATCAACCAGCCCTCCCAGCAGAACACCGTTGCAGCAGAAGAACTTTGGGAAGGAGAGGCCTGGACAGTAGCCGCCAGCACGTAAGTGTCATACAACGCACACTACGAACTGGAAGCCTGCGGACCCAGGACAAAGCTAGATGCCGTTGTTCCCTGATCCGGCAGTCCCCTTATCCCGATAAGTATTTGGCCTATTAGTGGTAGGATTAGCCTAGTCTTATAGTTTTATATGCATGATTAGTAGATTACTGTATTATAATAAATGTGTCTTGTTTGAACTGACTAACTGGTGTATGGATTTATTAGTTTGAACTTGAACTTGTGGCGGTACCTTAACGATACCTGGCGACTCCAAAGCTAAGGAACGAAACAGAGCAAATTGAGTGTTAAGCACACTCACCCAGAACGAGCAACAGAGCGAAAGAGAGGGAGAAATGTGATGGATTATATACTGTATAAGAGGGGGTGGAGCAGTGGAGCAGAATGGAAGGTCAGTGATAGATGGGAGTGAGGAGAGATTGCAGCAAAGTTGTGCAGGTCACGAGACAGAGGAAGCATTAATGGCAGGAGACAGTGCTAGTATTTGCATAAAGGTGAGATATCAGAATGTGTTTACTGGAACACACAGCTCAGTGCTCAGAGAAAGCAAAGCTGAAGAACAAGTGACTGGTGGCCCAACGGGAGGGAAGAGTATTGCATAGGGACATAAATGTTTTAGATATAAATCAAAAGGGTTAATATGGAGGAAAAAGTCAAGTCTAAAGTTGTTGAATTCACTGTCAAGTCCAGAGGACTGTAACGTGCCTAATCGGATGATGAAATGCTGCTCCTCCAGCTTGCGATGGGCTTCACTGGAGCAGATTCAAAAACAGCTTCTTCCCCGATGTTACCAGACTCCAAAACAACCCTCTTATAGACGGATGGACTTATGGATCTGATATCTTCACACATCTTCACCCGATGCCTGTGCCTATGTATTTACATTGTGTATTTTATGTTTGCCCTATTATGTATTTTCTTTTCTTGTACGGAATGATCTGTTTGAGCTGCTCTCAGATAATTCTTTTCAGTGTACCTTGGTACACGGGACAATAAACCAATCCAATCCATCCTTGCAGCAGACCAAGGATGGATATGTAGGCAGAAGAGCAAGATGCTGAGTTAAAATGGGAAACAACAGGAAGGCCAGGGACATGCTTGCAGACTGAGCGAGGGTGTTCCACAAAGCGATCACCCAGTCCGCGTTTAATCTCCCTAACGTGGAGGAGACCACATTTGGAGCAGTGAATACAATAGATCAGATGGAAGGAAGTGCAAGTGAAAGCTGCTTAATCTGAAAGAGGGATGGGCAGCACGGTGGCCAATGGTTAGCACTGCTGCCTCATGGTGCCAAGGACCCAGGTTCAATCCTGGCCCCGGGTCATTGTCCGTGTGGAGTTTGCACATTCTCCCTGAATGTGGTGAGTACTAGTAATTCACCAGTGTATTAGTATCATGTTCTGCCATTGTGTTACAGCTATGTTATGTTGTTGACCTTGTGGGCTACACCTATGGGCCATTGTGTGGCTTCACCCACAGGGGGATATGTTGGGGCATGTAGGGGCTCCGCCCATGTCTCCTCCCCATGAAAGGAAGTATAAAGAGCAGTTGACCTGTAGGAGGCTCACAGTATTGTACCAGTCGCAGGCAGGCACTGTTCGAAGCTGATCAAAACCTTGGTTTGCTTCTACTTGTGTCTTTGAGTGAATTGATGGTCGCATCACTGTGTCTACGTGGGTCTCAGCCCCACAACCAAGGATGTGCAGAGTAGGTGGATTGGCCACGTTAAAATTGCTTCTTAATTGGAAAAAATTAATTGGGTACTCTAAATTTATAAAAACTGAAAGGAGTATTTTGTGGCCTTGAAGGATGAGAAGAGGGGCGGTAAAGGGGCAGGTATTACACCTTCTGAGATTGCAAGGGAAGGTGCTGTGGGAAGAGGGTGAGGTGTTTGGGAGTGATGGAGGAGTGGACCAGGGTGTCATGGAGGGAATGGTCTCTGTGGAATGCTGACAGGGAGGTGAGGCGAGAATGTGTTTCATGGTGGCATCATACCGGAGTTGGCGTAAATAGTGGAGGACGTTCTTTGAATGTGGAGGCTGGTGGTGTGGAAAGTAAGGACAAAGAGGAACCTGTCATGGTTGTGTGAGGGAGGGGAGAGGATGAGGGCTAAAGTTTGGGAAATGGCCGAAGTCCCGCCGCTGACAGGCCAATCCCGCCGACATGGTTTAAACCACCTCTGTGCCGGCGGGATTGGTGGCGTGAGCGGGTCCCCGGGGTCCTGGGGTTTCGCGGAACGATTGGACCCGGGGGGGGTGCCCCCACGGTGGCCTGGCCCGCGATCAGGGCCCACCGATCGGCGAGCGGGCCTGTGCCGTGGGAGCATTCTTTTTCTTCCGCCGCCGCCACGGCCTCTACCATGGCGGAGGCGGAAGAGACCCCCTCCACCGCGCATGCGCCGGTGGTGACTTCAGCGGCCGCTGATGCCCCGGCGCATGCGCGGACTCACGGCGACCGGCGAAGGCCTTTCGGCCAGCCCCGACGCTGGCCGGCGGACGTCAAAAGCCATTGGCGCCGGTTTTTGCGCCAGTCGGCATAGCTGGAGCCACTCCGGCGCGTGCCTAGCCCCTAAAGGTACGGAGAATTCGCACCTTTGGGGAGGCCCGATGCCGGAGTGGTTGACGCCACTCAGCTACGCCGGGACCCCCCCGCCGGGTAGGGGAGAATTTTGCCCATGGAATGTCGCCAACAGCACAAGTTCAATTCCTGTACCAGCTGAGGTTACTCATGAAGGCTCAACCTTGCCTCTCGCCTGAGGTGTGGGATCTTCAGGTTAAATCAATCACCAGTCAGCTCTCAAAGGGCAGAGCAGCCTACGGTCATCTAACAACATTACTTATTTACAACCAAGTACAATAAATTTATCATGTTACCTGTACTTTAAAAGTGAGTCTCTCTGATTTGCACCCATGAAATTCAAATTCATACGATGGTATTGTTATCAGATAAGTAGGGCAGTAGGGTTAAAACCAAAGTGACTATGGATTAACATTTGGTCAATACGTGTTCATTTGGAGCAGGATCAGCTCTTATAAGAGGTTGCTTTGAAGTTGGCTCCTTTGTCATGTATATAAAACTGGGATCCTAGTTGCACACTCGTCTTGAGCTTGTCAGATAGTCCACCACAGTTTATAACCAAATATGGTGTTCAAATAACTCGCATTAACATTATTTCTCCATTTTTGTTTTGACAGAAGCTTGGCAAATAACAACCTTAAGGCACTTCCAAAGGATGTATTCAAAGGGCTGGATGCCTTGACTAACGTGTAAGAATGATTTGTAAATATGATTGTTTGTGCTGCTGCTATAATGGCATTGCGAGCATATATGTTAAGTAACACACCACAATACTTTAAAAGGCCCTCTGGGGTCACTGTCTGTGGGGAGTCTGCATGTTTTCCCCGTGTCTGCGTGGTTCCCTCCAGGTTTCCTCCCCCAGGTCCCGAAACACATGCTGTTAGGTGAATTGGATATTCTGAACTCTCTCTGTGTGTAGCCGAAGAGGCGCCAGAGTGTGGCGACTAGGGAATTTTCACAGTAACTTCATTGCAGTGTTAATGTAAGCCTACTCCTGACACTAATAAAAATTATTATTAATCGATGGCACGGTGGCACAGTGGTTAGCACTGCTGCCTCACAGCGCCAGGGACCCGGGTTCCATTACGGTCTTGGGTGATTGTGTGGAGTTTGCACGTTCTCCCCGTGTCTGCATGGGTTTTGTCCGGATGCTCCGGTTTCCTCCCATAGTCCAAAGATGTGCAGGTTAGGTGGACTAGCCATCCAAAATTGCCCCTTAGTTGTCCAGGGATGTGCAGGTTAGATTAAAGGCTAAAAGAAAAGCCGAGTGGGCAGGTAAGTGGGCGGAACAAAATGGGGGCGGCAAGGTGATACAATGGTTAGCACTGCTGCCTCACAGCTCCAGGGACCTGGGTTCAATTCTGGCCTCAGGTGACTGTGTGGAGTCTGCACTTTCTCCCCGTGTCTGCGTGGGTTTCCTCTGGGTGCTCCGGTTTTCTTCCACTGTCCAAAGATGTGCAGGTTAGGTGGATTGGCCATGCTAAATTGCCCCTTAGTGACCAAAAAGTGAGGTGGGGTTATGGGGATAAGTGGAGGCGTGGGCTTAAGTAGGGTGTTCTTTCAGTGGGTCAGTGCAGAGCCGATGGGCCGAATGGCCTTCTTCTGCACTGTAAATTTCATGATCTATGATTATTATTACATATCAGAATTTCTGATACAATGGGGGGGGGGGGGTGGGGGTAGCACAAAATGGCCGCTCCAAATTGGCTGCCCATGTTACACCCGACCTGATGCGCTGTCCAATGTGTGAAACCAGCTGTAAATCGATCAATTTTCACTGCCCTCCTTCCACCTGCCATCATTTGTAGAATGACTGCTGAATCCATGATATTGTGCGTTTTGAGCATTTAAGAGGAGTGCAGTATTCTGGGAGCATAAACACGCTGGTAAATGATCAGTGCACAGTTGTTTATACTATTTCACTGGGTTCAGTGAAATAGTATAAACAGTGAAAGATCAGGAGAACCCCTGTGAATTTGACTACAACATGTTTCTGTTTTGCTTCCACTGAGCACTGATCTCTGTTTTCCTATTAACGCATTCTGCAATGCTACCTTTGTCACTACTAACACTAAGAAGTCTGACAACACCAAGTTAAAATCCGACAGATTTGTTTGGAATCACTAGCTTTCGGAGCACAGCTGTTATGGGCCAGGGTTTAGAGAACCCCAAAGTGTATCTTTTTCTTCTCTCTCTCTTTGTCTTTCTTTTTCCTCTCTTTCGTACTTTACAAGTGCAACAGGTGATTAAGAAGGCAAATGGAATTTTGTCCTTCATTGCTAGAGGGATGGAGTTTAAGACTAGGGAGGTTATGTTGCAATTGTATGAGGTGTTAGTGCGGCCACACCTGGAGTATTGTGTTCAGTTTTGGTCTCCTTACTTGAGAAAGGACGTACTGGCGCTGGAGGGTGTGCAGAGGAGATTCACTAGGTTAATCCCAGAGCTGAAGGGGTTGGATTATGAGGAGAGGTTGAGTAGACTGGGACTGTACTCGTTGGAATTTAGAAGGATGAGGGGGGATCTTATAGAAACATTTAAAATTATGAAGGGAATAGATAGGATAGATGCGGGCAGGTTGTTTCCACTGGCGGGTGACAGCAGAACTAGGGGGCATAGCCTCAAAATAAGGGGAAGTAGATTTAGGACTGAGTTTAGGAGGAACTTCTTCACCCAAAGGGTTGTGAATCTATGGAATTCCTTGCCCAGTGAAGCAGTTGAGGCTCCTTCATTACATGTTTTTAAGGTAAAGATAGATAGTTTTTTGAAGAATAAAGGGATTAAGGGTTATGGTGTTCGGGCCGGAAAGTGGAGCTGAGTCCACAAAAGATCAGCCATGATCTAATTGAATGGCGGAGCAGGCTCGAGGGGCCAGATGGCCTACTCCTGCTCCTAGTTCTTATGTTCTTATGTTCTTATGTATTCAAGCTGCTTTAATTCTTTCTCATGTTCCATTTGTTTAATTTGTAACTGAATTTTTGCCATTTCCAATGAGTCAAATTGAATCTCAGACAACTTTAAATGCTTAGCCACCGCCATAATTACCTCATCTTTTCGCATTTTGTCAGGTAATGTTAACTGCAATGTTTTTGCCAAATCTAACAGTCTGCTTTTAGTCTCTGTCCGTAAGGTACTGTGTGTGACCGTCTCCACCCCCAAAAACCTCTGAGCCTCTGAAAGAGCCATTGTCCACAACACACTCCCTACTTAAACTAGAATACCACACCTGAAAAGCAACCACAATATGCTCACCCCTCACTATCTTTAAGTGCACTAAGCCAATCCAATAGATAGACTTTTATCCCCTCCGAGCCCCCAATTTGTAATGGGCCAGGATTTAGAGAACCCCAAAGTGTATCATGGAGTTCACCTGACCGACAACTTTTAATAGATTGTGGTATGGGAGCACGCAGCCCACTCTGGGCCCACCCTAAAGGTGTGGTACAGCAGAAATGGAAAACGTTTTTTTAAATGCAAAGCAATGTTTATTCTATGAACTCAAGTTAACCTTTTTAAAACATACAGTGAATATCTTAGCAACCATTAATTCAAATGCAACCCCCAAAGAATACAACACTAAATAATCCTTAAACTGTCCTTTTGACATCCATAAGACTTAAAAAAAAACTTTAAATAGAAGGACATCATGTTAAAGTCACTACTGAGAGCAGTTATTAGTTTTAAATCACCAAAGGATTGATTTAGTCTTTAGATTACAGAGAGAGAGACTAATACCCCTTCTGGCTGTGACTGCAGCTATCCAGCTCTGAAAACGAAACTATAACACACCTTGCAGCAAACAGCCTAAAACAAAAGTAAAAAGCTGACAGACAGCCCAGCTCCACCCACACTCTGACATCACTGATAAACACCCATTTCTTAAAGGTACATTTCTTAAACACCTATTTCTTTTTTTTTTATAAATTTAGAGTGCCCAATTCATTTTTTCCAATTAAGGGGATCTTTGGGTTGTGGGGGCGAAACCCACGCAGACACGGGGAGAACGTGCAAACTCCACACGGACAGTGACCCAGAGCCGGGATCGAACCTGGGAGCTCGGCGCCGTGAGGCAGCAGGGCTAACCCACTGTGCCACCGTGCTGCCCTTAAACACCTATTTCTTAAAGGTACTCTCACATGACACAGCTCCTTTGAAGGAGCTGTGCTCCGAAAGCTAGTGATTTGAAACAAACCTGTTGGACTTTAACCTGCCGTTGTACCACTTCTTTCTGTGCTCACCCCAGTCCAACGCTGGCATCTCCACATCATGACAATTTACACTCTTCAGTCCCAAATGGCACTAACCATGCCCACGACATCTTTGTCAATCTTTCCTTAACTCTGATCTATCACTGACTTTCCATCATGCCCCATCCACGTCTTCAAGTCTATAATTCATCATGTTTCTATCCCTTTTCAGTTCTGTAGAAGGGTCATATGGAGTTGGAACATCAACTCTGTTTCTCTCTCCACAGATGCTGCCAGGCCTGCTGAGTTTATCCACCACTTTCTGTTTTTATGTTTCAGATAAATTTGAGTCTGTAATATAAAGGTCTGGCTATAACATGTGGTATGTGAATAAAAACAACACAGTAAACACAGTCAATGTACACTCCCAACACAAAGCCCCATTGGATGGTAGAATATCCATGATGTTTTCCTGATCTGCCAGATTATGTTCAGTGCAAGATCAGCAGGACCCACGCAGAAATTGAATAAACAACCATTTATGCCATTTTACTGTGTTTTGTGCCAATTTCCTTCCACGGTTTTGGTAGGGGATTGGGAGAGGTCATACAGGCGCTGATTGGACAAAAGTGATTGAAGGTCAGTATTTTCCTATCTCCAAAAGCGATTGTACATTATTTTGTTCTTCTTAATTGATGTCATACAAGACTTTTTGTCCATGGAGGTAATTTTACTCTGCCCATCTGGCTGAGTCTGACAGGATGATCAACCACTCACTGTATGCCCAATCTGACTTTGCTTTCGCTGAAAGACACCTAATCTTTCCTGGGCCTCTGAGACAGGAAAGGGCACAGTAGGGTTGGTCAGGTGCAGCTTGCCTCTGTTCCACATGTTTTAGATGAGGTCCTTGTTCCTGGAAATTACCAGTTATAGTTGTGACTGTCCGATACCGTCAGCTACCTTCCATTGTGCTGTGGTAGGTATATTAGGGCCCCCCTGACTATATGAATTGGAAGATGTGCTACTTCCGCTCGATTGCTTATATCCAATGTGTGGTGCCGGCAGAAGAGCCTCATCAACAGGGTGCTATCCCCAATCTGCGGGCTATGCGTTGGACCTTGGGACTTTGCTGCATTGCATTTTTTGACCATTTTTTGATTATCACTGGCTGACATTGGAGATTCCATCTTGTGCTTGCTCTTCACCGGCATTTGCAGGTGTGAGTAGGCAGCTAGATGCCCCTAATTTCCTGTTGTGCAACTTGAATCTCTGAGGTAGTAAGTCCCTTATTAATTTAGATTGAATCAAGGTAGTCTCACCAGTCGCTTTGTGAAGCGATGTGGTGTCTCTGTACTGTTCCTGATTGCAGTGTACACACAGGAAGCTTCCTAGACTTCTCTCGACATTCATAATAGCTTGTCCTGGTTTAGCACATTATTCCTTCTATGCTACAGCTCAAATTAAATTTGTCCCTGGAGAAGGGTGGAGTGGATAATTTGTCACCCTGTGTCAGCTTTGTGCCCTGTGTGGTGTTAGTTCTGAGGGTGTAAAGAAGAGATTTACTATTTTTAATTCAATCACAGGATATGGGGCAGAACAGTGGTCAGCACTGCTGCCTCACAGTGCCAAGGACCCAGGTTCGATTATGACCTTGGGTGACTGTCTGTGTGGAGTTGTACGTTCTCCTTGTTGTCTGTGTGGGTTTCCTCTGGGTGCTCTGGTTTCCTCCCACAGTCCAAAGATGTGCAGTATAGGTGGGATTACGGGATAGGGCAGGGGAGTGAGCTGAAGTAGGATGCTCTTGGTAGGGTGGGTGCAGACTCGATGGGCCGAAAAGCCTCATCCTGCATTGGAGTGATTCTATGGGTATCGTGGGTAAAGCCAGTAATTATTGCCCATCTCCTGTTGTATTCCAGGCCACTTGTTCAGCCATTCCAGGTGGTAATTAAGAGTGAACCATGCATGAGTGAGCCAGCCAGGAGATGGATTTTAGGTTTTACTATCACCATTACTAGCTTTTTAACTCTCGATTTAATTTAATTGGTTTAATTCAAATTCCACATCTGCTGCTGTGAGATTTGAACTACACATCTCCAGAGCATCAATCCAAGCCTCTGGATTACTATGATGTGGAGATTACTAATCTAGTAACATAGGCCAACACTGCCATATCATTTCAATTGAAATTAGTGTTCTGAAGTCCTCAACTCTCTTTGCCATTAAGCTCTGGTCTCTGGCCAGGAGTTAGGCCTCCTGGGCTCTTAGTTCTAAAGTATTTGGAGAGAGTATTTGGGGAGAGAGTGGTGTTGTAGTATTGTCGCTGGACTAGTAATCCAGTGACCCAGGGTAATGCTCTGGGGACCCGGGTTTGAATCCCATCATGGCAGATGACAAAATTTGAATTCAATAAAAATCTGGAATTAAATGTCCAATGATGACCATGTAACCCATTGTTGATCGTTATCAAAACCCATCTGGTTCACTAATGCCCTTTAGGGAAGGAAATTTGCCATCCCTACCTGGTCTGGCCTACATGGGACTCCAGAACCACAGCAATCTAGTTGACTCTTAACTGCCCCTTCAAGGGCACTTAGCGATGGTCAAAAAAATGCTGGGCCAGCTGGTGATGTCCACATCCCAAGAACAAACAAGTGAATTAGAAAAATTTTGTGTCATCTTTGGTGAACCAAAATTCTAGCCCTTCTTCGTCATGTTTCGCCCTGAGTTTTAGGCCGTGTGGAATTTACAGAGCTGTATGTGTGTCATATGCAAATGGCCATTCCTCAAGGTAGCACGGGCAGCACGGTAGCATGGTGGTTAGCATAAATGCTTCACAGCTCCAGGGTCCCAGGTTCGGTTCCCGGCTGGGTCACTGTCTGTGCGGAGTCTGCACGTCCTCCCCCTGTGTGCGTGGGTTTCCTCCGGGTGCTCCGGTTTCCTCCCACAGTCCAAAGATGTGCGGGTTAGGTGGATTGGCCATGCTAAATTGCCCGTAGTGTCCTAAAAAGGAAGGTTGGGGGGGGAGGGGGGAGGGGGGGGGGGGGGGGGTTGTTGGGTTACGGGTATAGGGTGGATACGTGGGTTTGAGTAGGGTGATCATTGCTCGGCACAACATCGAGGGCCGAAGGGCCTGTTCTGTGCTGTACTGTTCTATGTTCTATGTACTGCTGAGTCTGGTAATCTTCGATCAAGGTGATATAACGTTCTGTTTAGATTCTGCCCTGAGTTTGATTGTTTGGGGGCTGTTGTGGTCGGTAGGCATTCCGAGAGACTGGGAGATATTCTGGGATTGGCAGAGCTGTAACCTTGTTTGTTTACCATGGCGCACGTTGGATTTTCTAGTCCTGAGTGTGCTGCGCAGGTGAACTATTTATTGGGGTTTGGGTAATGCATGCTTGCCGAGGCTTTGCTGTGCTCCACGTGCATTTAATTAGTAGATAGCGTGTGTTATCATCTGCTCACCAGGAGGCAGGCTCGAAGGGAGAGGGTTACAGGTAATTTTTGACGTCCTAAAGCTGGGGAGGATTCAAGTATGAGCAGCCTGCACCAACTTACATCACTGTACAATACTCGGATCTGCTGGGCTTCCTCAATCTCTGTAGCGGAATTGAGATCAGTGAATGGCTGGCTGCCTCTTTTGGATCTCATTACATTCTTTCAAGTTGGACCAGCAGATCCAACTGGTGCATTTTGCACAGAACCTGCTGGCTGATTATTATTGATTCCTATTTTCCACTCGGTCAAGTCCTGGACTTGAACATGCACTGTTTTTTAAGGCTGCAAGTTAATACTCGGCCAATTTGTGATTTGTGGGGTGAAGGATGGTGAATTTAAATAACAAATTGATGGAGCTCCTTGCACATTATGTTGATCTGGACTTAACCTCAGCAGAAGGAAAAGAATTAACAAAGATAAGTCAGGAACACTCGGGCATTTCTCGCATTTCACCGCTGACCTTAAAATCTCCTTTCCTTTGACCCTTTGACTGCAAGTGTAACAATATACTTAATTGCATGTTACTTTAGTGTTACAATTCAGTCAATTAATCTGCTGATCAAGCCTTTCTTTGTGACCTATGTGAAGCTCACTCATATAATCTTTCTGATGATATTGAGAACCACTTGTCCTCCCTCTGTCCAGGACTGCGAGGCATTAGAAAAATAATTTTAGTGTCTGGGCAAATTTAACCTGAGGCCCTAACAACATGGAGGTAAGTGCCTTTGCCGACAGTTGTATCAGTTGTTCTGGAAAATACTATTTTGAAAATAAGTAACTATGATGATGGAAAAAGCAGGAGAGAGCTTTGGGCAATAAACAATTAAAATCCATTGGAAAAAGAAACCAGGAATTCTCCGGCCGTTCATGTCGGTGGGATTCTCTAGCTCCCCGCCCACCCAACTTCCTGCAGGTTTTCCAGTGGCATGTGGTGGCTTCAATGGGAATTCCTGTTCTGTAGACTGGCCAAAGTGAATGATGAAGTACAGAACATCCAGTTTGAATAATTTATCATGGAACAACTGCGTGATAAGATAACTAGGATAATTAAATAATAAACTACTAACACTAATCAACTATGATAGAGCTACTGCAAAATACATCTATCCTCCAGCACGACCGACTCCCAACTCTCAGACTACAGGTTCACGTGGTGGGTTAACACTGCCACCTAGTGGTCAGAGGCCATGCATACTATTTTGCACCAAACATGCTTTATGCATATCATCACAGCGGCAGGGCCCGCCGCGAGTGAAAGGCCCGCCATCGAGAAACATGTGGCTGCGAGGCTGGAGAACACCGCCTCAGATTTGAAGAAGGGATATGTTGAATTCACAATTATTACAACACACAAAGAGGCCATTTGGTCCCTCGCATCTGCACCGACACTCCAAATGAGCAATTCTCCCTCCTTCTCCCTGTAACCCTCCATCCGTCCTTTTCAAACAATCCAATTGCCTTTTGAATGCCTCGATGGAACCAGCCTCCACCACACTCTCAGACAGTTCATTCCACACTTTAACCATCGCTACGTGGAAAGGTTTCTCCTCATGTTGCTTTTGTCTCCTTTGTCAGTTACTTTAAATCTGTGCACTCGCCATCATTTCACGAGTGGGAACAGTTTCTCTCTACTCCCTCCAGACCCCTCAGAATTGAGACACGCTCTTGAATACTCAACATTGCCCAATATCAGCTCATTAACCTTTAAGCAAAATATAATATGGAACATACAGTGCAGAAGGAGGCCATTTGGCCCATCGAGTCTTCACCGACCCACTTAAGCCCTCACTTCCACCCTATCCCCGTAACCCAATAACCCCTCCTATCCTTTTTGGTCACTAAGGGCAATTTAACATGGTCAATTCACCTAACCTGCACATCTTTGGACTGTGGGAGGAAACCAGAGCACCCGGAGGAAACCCATGCAGACACTGGGAGAACGTGCAGACTCCGCACAGACAGTGGCCCAGCGGGGATCGAACCTGGAACCCTGGCGCTGTGAAGCCACAGTGCTAGCCACTTGTGCTACCGTGCTGCCCGTGCTGGGGAAATGTACCCTTATGTTGAGAGTACTTGCTTCAGGTAACTTTCACTGGTTGGAGATTGATATCTGTACTTCTGATTTGACAGGAACTTTGTGCCAATTTATAATAACTTAACACATATCAACATAGTTCCACTTAAATAAAAGTATTTTCTTGAGGGAGTGGAGGTAAGGAGATAGGGCGTTATATTGTGCAGAAGGTTGATTCACTGTTATCACTTTCAGGATTAGGGTTCTACCCCAGCTCAGAGTAATGAGATAAATGGCTTTACTATTCTCAGATCTTAGGTTTATTAATTGAGATCAGCTTAGCTTGGTTAGGGCAGGGGTCAGCAACCTTAGCAACAAGAAGAACCATTAAAAACATTTAGTCAAAAATATCTTAAGAGCTCGCCACGTTGTTACTCAAATATCATCTTAATGACAGCGGGCATTTGATTATCAACAATATTTTAAAGCTTTTTACAAAAAGTTGTTAATCGAATGATTCTTTTTCTCCAGTACAATGTTAATAAAAGTTTGAAAACACAAAACAAGCTATTTAATTCCCGTAAAAATGGCTCAGGAACTGCATTTGTGTCTTTAGAGCCATGGGTTTTAGATCCCTATGATAAAGATTGGTCTCCCACTCTGATACGGGGTGGAAATAAAGTGTGCAATGAGCAAAAAGATTAATCGGCAAGTAAAATAAATGCAAAATACTGCAAATGCTGGAAATCAGAAATGAAAATAGAAAATGCAGGGAAAACTCAGCAGGTCATTGAGTCACACAGCACAGAAACAGGCCCTTCGGCCCACCATGTCTATGCAGACCATCAAATACTATACTTAAGTTTAATTTTTTTTTGTAAAGAGTGTAACTTGTGATCACCACAAAGAGTACCCAATTCTTTTTTTTTCCAATTAAGGGGCAATTTAGCGGAGTCAATTCACCTCTCCTATTTGGGCTGTGGGGGTGAGACCCACACAGGTATGGGGCGAATGTGCAACCTCCACGCGGACAGTGACCCGGGGCTGGGATCGAACCCTTCGGTGCCTGAGACAGCAGTGCTAACCACTATGCTACCATGCTGCCCTCCATCAAGTACTATACTAATCCCATTTACCAGCACTTAGTCCAAAGCCTTCTATGCATTGGTGATTTCATCTTCCAAACCTATAACCTCTACCATCTAGAAGGACAAGAGCAGCAGATACCTGGGAACCTCACCACCTGGAGGTTCCCTTCCAAGTCACTCACCACCCTGACTTGGAAATATATCGCTGTTCCTTCACTGTCGCTGGGTCAATATGCTGGAACCCCCTCTCAACAACACTGTGCGTGTACTTATACCTCAGGGATTGCAGTGGTTCATCACCACCATCTGAAGGACAACGAGGGATGGGCAATTAATGCTGATCTAACCAGTGATGCTCACATTCCGTAAATTAATTAAACAAAAATTAAGTTGTCCAGATCTCCTTAAATGTTGCGAGTGTACCTGCCTCCACCACCCTCTCAGACAGCTCGTTCCATATTTCCCCATCCTCTGCGTGAAAAATATTTCCTCAGGTCTTCTCGACGTAGGTCGATAGAGTGGTCAATAAGGCATACAGCATGCTTGCCTTCATCGGACGGGGTATTGAGTACAAGAGTCGGCAGGTCATTTTACAGTTGTATAGGACTTTGGTTAGGCCACATTTGGAATACTGCGTGCAGTTCTGGTCCCCACATTACCAGAAGGATGTGGATGCTTTAGAGAGGGTGCAGAGGAGGTTCACCAGGGTGTTGCCTGGTATGGAGGGTGCTAGCTATGAAGAAAGGTTGAGTAGATTAGGATTGTTTTTGTTGGAAAGACGGAGGTTGAGGGGGGACCTGATTGAGGTCTACAAAATTGTGAGAGGTATGGACAGGATGGATAGCAACAAGCTTTTTCCAAGCGTGGGGGTGTCAATTACAAGGGGTCACGATTTCAAGGTGAGAGGGGGAAAGCTTAAGGGAGATGTGCGTGGGAAGTTTTCTACGCAGAGGGTGGTGGGTGCCTGAAACGTTTTGCCAGCGGAGGTGGTAGAGGCGGGTACGATAGCATAATTTAAGATGCATCTAGACGGGCGGGGAACAGAGAGAAGTGGATCCTTGGAAAATAGGCGACAGGTTTAGATAAAGGATCTGGATCGGCGCAGGCTGGGAGGGCCGAAGGGCCTGTTCCTGTGCTGTAATTTTCTTTGTTCTTTGTTCTCCAAACCACTTACTCCTCACCTTAAACCTATGTCCTCTGGTCTTTGACACTTCTGCTTTGGGAAAAGATTCTTACCATCTACCCTATCTATGCCTCATAATTTTGTATACCTCTATCAGATCCCCCCTCAGCCTCCTCTGCTCCAGGGAAAACAAAGCCAGTGTATACCGTCTCTCCTAAGATCTTGCACCATCTGTGGAGAGAGAAAGTTTTGAGTTAATGTTTCAAGTCCATATGACGTCTTCAGAGCTCAACAAGTATTTATATTACATACACCCCTTCTATATTTAATATCCTCGAGACAGATTTGGCACGCAGAAAACAAGCTGCTGTTGGTTCACTAGGTTAAACGAGGTGTGAAAATAATAATATTAATAATAATCTTTATTAGTGTCACAAGCAGGCTTACATTATCACTGCAGTAAGGATACTTAGGAATTGCTTATTTGGCTTTCCAATATTTTTAATGGGATGTGGCAAGTTTAATGGTCAAAAAGCTTGGAAAAGTAGCTTACATTTGTTTGAATTATTGGAATTGAATCCCGACAGTGGAGAAGGGGGCCATTCAGCCCATCGGGTCTGCACTAACTCTTCGAAAGAGCACTCGACTCACTCCTGTGTCCACCCTGCCCTATCCCCATAACCTAACCTGCACATTAAGGGGCAATTTAGCACGGCCAATCCACCTAACCTGCACATCTTTGGACTGTGGGAGGAAACCGGAGCACCCGGAGGAAACCCACGCTGACAGCGGGAGAACATACAAACTCCACACAGACAGTGACCCAAGGCCTGATTTGAACCTGGGTCCCTGGCGCTGTGAGGCAGCAGTGCTAACCACTGTAATGCTGTGCCAGAGATACTGCAGTTCTAGGGAGGGATTCTCCGACCCCCCCCGCCGGGCCGGAGAATCGGTGGGGAGTGGAGTGAATCCCGCCCCGACGCCGGCTGCTGGATTCTCCGGCAGCGGTTTTTCGGCGGGGTCGGGAATCGTGTCGCACCGGTCAGGGGCCGTTGGCAGCGGCCCCCTCCCCAGCAATTCTCTGCCCCGCGATAGGCCGAGTGGCCGCCCGTTTTCGGCCAGGCCCGCCGGCGTAAATCAAACTAGGCCCTTACCGGCGGGACCTGGCTCTGCGGGTGGCCTGCGGAGTCCTCGGAGGGGGGGGGGGGGGGGGGGGCTCAGGGCGATCAGGCCCGGGGGGAGTGGGGCATCACGGCCTATCCCGCGATCGGGGCCCACCGATCCATGGGCAGGCCTGTGCCATGGCGGCACTCATTCGCTCCGCGCCGGCCATGGCGGACTGTTACAGCTGCCGGCGTGGAGATGAACCCCCTGCGCATGCGCTGGGATGATGCCAGCATACGCTGGTGCTCCCATGCATGAGCCAACTCGCGCCGGCTGGCGGAGGCCCTTCAGCACCGGTTGGCGTGGTGCCAAGCCCATCGGCGCCGGTTGGCGTAGCGCCAACCCCGCCGGCCTAGCCCCTGAATCCTCCGCACCTACCCCGGCCCGACGCCGGAGTGGTTCTCGCTACTCCTTGACGCCGGTACGGCCCACCCCACCGGATAGCAGAGAATCCCGGCCCTAAGCTTTTAAGCCTTGCATTTTCAAACTGTGTTAAGTACCTATTTTCAATGGATCATTTCTCAACTAGCTTTATGTTTCTTTGCAGAGATCTTAGAGGGAATTCTTTTCATTGTGACTGCAAACTCAAATGGCTAGTGGACTGGTTAAGCAACACAAATGCCACGGTTGATCAGATTGAGTGTGCCAGCCCAGTGGAGTATCAGAATGATAAAATTAACAATCTCTCACTGAAGGAATTCGACTGCATAACCACAGGTGAGAGCAAACCTCTTTTTCAAGATTAAAACGGAAAAATCTAAATCACACCTTAATTAATCCCATTTCCTTTCCTTTTTAATCTTTCAGAATTTGTCCTTGATCAGTCTTTACAGTTTCAATCCCTTTCAATCGAAGCCTTCACCTTCATGAATGATGCCAATGTTGTTATCGCTCAGCCCATCATGGGGAAGTGCAGCTTTTTTGAATGGGATCATGTGGAGATGGTTTTCAGGAACTATGACAACATTATTGGTATGGATAGTCAGTTCCCTGAAACAATAATAGATGTTGACATTGAAATATGCTGTCTGAGCTCCATCAACCCTTTCCCCGATAAAATGCTGACCACTTGCTGGTTCCCATGTTAACTGATAGTGGTAATAGTTCTCCGTCTTCAAGTTTTGTTCATCTTTCTTTCAAGTCTGCCATCGTTGATCCTTTCCTCAAAAAAAAAACAATCCTTGACCCCCCCCCCCCTCCCCCCATTGCCCTTAAAAACTACTACCCTCCCTTTTCCCTCAGGTTTTTGAATGTGTTATATCTCAAATCTCTGACCATTATTGGATCTCCTTGTTTGAACCCTTCCAATCGGGTTTCTAAACATGCCATAGTACGGAAACGTCTCTTATCACAGTCAGAAATTATATCCTAGGTAACTGTGGCAAAAATAAGTTATCCATTTTCATCCTCTTGACCTGTCTGCAGCCTTTGACAAGATTGACCACACCATCCTCTTCCAACGCCTCTCCGCTCCAATCATAGCCAGATCATCACTTGCAATGGCTTCTCTTCCAGCTCCTGCACTATTACCTCTCGTGTTTCCCAAGACTCGATTCCTAACCCCCTTTTATTTCTCATTGACATGCTGCCTCTCAGTGACAGCATCTATAAACACAGGATCAATTTTCCCAGGTATACGGCGGCATGGTGGGGCAGTGGTTAGCACTGCTGCCTCACAGCACTGAGGATCCAGGTCCGATTCCGGCCCTGAGTCACTGTCTGTGTGGAGTTTGCACATTCTCCCCGTGTCTGCTTGGATCTCACCCCAACAACCCAAAGATGTGTAGGGTAGGTGGATCGGCTATGCTAAATTGCTCCTTAATTGAAAAAAAAAATTGGGTACTCTAAATGTATTTTAAAAAAACATTTCACAGGTAAGCTGACGACACCTAGCTCTACGTCACTACCTCTCTCTCTCGACTCCTCCAGTGTTGCTGAATGATCAGACTTCCAATTATCCAACTTCCAAAACTGCATGAGAAGAAATTTCCTCCAATTAAATATTGGGAAGACTAATTGTCTTTTATCCATGTGGAAAACTCCATTCCCGAGCAATTGATTCAATCCCTCTCCCTGGTATTAGTCACAACCTTGGTTTCATGTGATGCTGGACCTCCGACTGCATATCCATGCCATCACGAATACTGCCTATTTCCATCTCCATACCATCGTCTGACTCGATCTGCCCTTCCAGCTCATTTGGTGAGCCCCAACCATACCTTTATTAGGTCTCGGCTATCTATTCTAATAAACGCTTTGTTCCGTCTCCCAAATTCTACCCTCTGCAAACGTGAGGTCATCCAACACATAAGAACATAATGAATAGGAGATGGAGTAGCCATTTAGCCCTTTGGGAGTACTCTGTCATTCAATAAGATCCTGGCTGAACTTCTACCTGAACTCTGCCTTCCAGCACAAGCTTAATTCCCTAAGTAGCAAAATGTCTATTGCCCTCTGTGTTGAACGTAGTCACAGTTCGCCAGGGCAGAGATTTCCAAAGATTCACAATCTTTTGAATAAATAAATTGGAATCATAGAATCATTGAATGGCACAGAAAGAGGCTACTTGGCCCATCCTGTCTGCGCCAGCCGAAAACTGAGCCTCTCTGCCTAATTCTATTTTTCAGTACCTGCTCAGTAGCTCTGCACAGTATGGCACTTTCGGTCCATGTCAAGACACCTTTTCCAATGAATTGAGGGTTTCTGCCTTGACTACCCTTTGAGTCAGTGAACTACAGACTCCTATAACTCTGGGCGAGAAACCTTTTCCTCATCTCCCCTCTAACCCTTCTAGCAATCATTTTAAATCTATGCCTCCTAGTCACTGACCTCTCTGCTGAGGTAAATAGGTCCTTCCCATCCACTCTATCCAGGAATTTTGTCCATCTCAATCCAATCTCCCCTCAGCCTCCTCTGTTCCAAGGAGAACAACACCAGCCTATCCAATCTTTCCTCATTGCTTTCCAGTCTTTCCAATCCGGACAAGATCCTTGTAAATCTCCCCTTTCTTCTCAACTCAGTCCTCAATGGCCAACCTCTTATACTAGGACAGCGACTTCTATTCTTGATTCCGCCGCCAATAGAAAATTATTTTCCTCTTCTATCCTGTCAACTCCTGAGGAATTTTACATGTTACAATTACATCACCTCTCATTACATCACCTCTCATTCTCCTACTGTCGAGCGGATATCGATCTAAACTACCAATCTCCACATAGGTCAATCCCCTCATCCAAGGAACAGGTCTGTACACTCTTTCTAGGGCAAGGACCAGAAATATGGAGTCCAGAATTGCACACAGTACTCCAGGTGTGGCCTTAGTAACGCCCTGTATAATTGCAGTAATATTTCTTTACTCTTATATGGTAATCCGTTTTAACAAAAGCTAACATATTATTTGCTTTCTTAATTTGCTTGTTGTACCTGCATGCTAACCTACCTTGATTCATGAACGGGTACGTGTACAAACCCCTTACTCATCAATCCCTTTCACCCATTATCCTTGTGTTCTCTGTGAGAGTTAATGGCTTCCCATTAACCAAAGTTATTTTAAAATCCTCATCCTTGTTTTCAAACCCTGCCATTGCCTCACCCATTCCTTATCTCCGTAATCTTCTCCAGCCCTATGTTCCCTCTAGGATACTTGAGTTCCTCTAATTCCAGGCTCCTGAGCATCCTCAGTTTTAATCATTCCACCGTTGGCAGCTGTGGTTTCAGCTGCCTGGACCCTAACGTCTGAGATTCCTTTCCTAAACATCGCTCTTCAAAACCTACCTTTTTGACCAACATTTTTGGTTATCTGCCCCAGTATTTGCTTAGGCGACTAAAATGTTGCATTATAACACACCTGTGTAGCATCTTGGGTCACTTTATTATGCTAGAGGTGGTATATCAATACAAGTTGCTGTTGGAACTTGTCCAGTTTTTAGGCTTGTTGGTTTGAGATCTCCAGCTTTGGCTTCTCGCTCATCTCTGATTATAGAGGCCAAGCCCTCAATTTTAAAAAGTTTCTCCCTGTTCCTCTCTGCTTCTCCATTTCTTTTAAGATAATCTTAAAACCTGCCTCTTCGACCAAGTTTTGGTCCCAATAGCTCTTAATGTGGCTTGGCATAAAGTTTAGATTTAACACCCCTGGGAAATTTTACTGCTTTGAAGTTGTTGTTGATATAATTATTAAAATGTTTCCCCTCTAGATCTCGCCCCAGGACCCTACTCCAATATCCTTATTCCAACTTTGGACCTGATAAAAAATAACAGCCATAACCACGATAATAGTGTTAGGTTCGGTTTCCTCTGCACATTAATCACGGACATTCCTTCTCCTGCTTGTAGGCAACTCGATTGTGTTCTGCAAACCATTGATCATCGATGCTCAGCTGTTTATCATTGTGGCCCAGTTGTTTGGTGGCTCCCACATCTACAAAAGGGATGGTTTTTCCAACAAGTTCATCAAGATGCAAGATGTGGACAACTTTAAAATCAGAAAACCCAATGACATTGAGACATTTGAAATAGAAGGCGAGTGGTACTTTATAATTGCTGACACATCCAAGGCTGGGTCCACCACCGTGTACAAATGGAACGGCAATGGATTCTACTCCCATCAGAGCCTGCATTCCTGGTTCAGGGACACAGATGTGGAGTACCTCGAAATAGCAAACAAGCCACATTTGATCCTGTCAAGTAGCTCCCAACGCCCTGTCATCTTCCAGTGGAGTAAAAGCCAGAAGCAGTTTGTATGGCGCACCGATATCCCAGACATGGAGGATGTGTACTCAGTGAAACATTTTGTCATCAATGATGATCTCTACATTTGCCTGACCAGATTCATAGGTGACTCCAAAATGATGAAATGGGAGAACTCCAGGTTTGTGGTCAAACAGTCCTTTCCATCCCGTGGTGCCATGGTTTTCCAACCTCTCAGAATAAACAGCTGGCAGTACGCCATTCTCGGCAGCGACTACTCCTTCACCCAGATCTACCGCTGGGAAAGCAACAAAGAGAAATTTGTAAAATTCCAAGAACTAAACATCCAGGCTCCGCGATCATTTACATTTGTGGTGACAGACCATCGTGAGTTCATGTTCAGCTCAAGCTTCAAGGGGAACACACAAATATACAAACATATCACCATTGATTTGAGCACAATATGAGAAAACATTCAAATGTGTTTAAGGATCAGTAAAATGACATCCTAAAAGTAGCTTTGGGTAATAATATTTACATGGACGTGATAATGAAACGTATGCATCATGATTTATCATTGTTCTGCGATGAATGCTATCAGGTTCCGGTGTACTGGGAAAAATATTTCTATTCCTAGTGTTCATTTTCCCTATTTTTGATCACATTACACATAGTGGTTTCTGAACTTTTACCATGACATGGTGAGCAATTAACTGTTGTATTTTGCCGATGCAAGCTGTAAATATTTATGTAATCACATCTGTTACTAGAGCAAATATTGAGGTGTACATTTCCATTTATTTATTCTACTCAGTGAACAATCTTCCAAATAAAATCTTTACATTTTTGTGCGGTCTTTAACAAAGATTATTTCAGAACAGTTAACTCCTCTTTACGAATGTGAGAACTATTTAGTGCAAGATTTTGATTGCTCTTCTTTATATTCAAATAAATATGCTTCTTTCTCGAGGAATACTTTCATGGCTTTGCTGGAAGCAGCAAACAGTTAATGATGAGCATATTTGCCACTCCTCCACACAGACATCTCCCTCCTTAATTTATATTAAATATGAGAAACATTTGTTTAAACCTTTGTTTCAATCTATTAATGTATTTTAGTTGTGCTACGTAGAATTAAATAATCACAATTAAGTCCGAAAGTAATATGTTGATACCTGTCCAGCAGTAGCCAGGGAATCCACTGCAATGGCTTCTCTTTGTGTTGTTGCGATCCCAGTTGATGTTACAGCTGGACGGGAAGATCCCAGAATGGACCCATGCTCAAAAGGCCGTAAATTTATTTTCTTTGAATAAAATGTAGAGGAACAGAGTCCCAGGACCGCTAATTAGTTTTAACAACAAGAAAAAACATTTATTAAATATTAAACGTGAAAAAATTGAATTATGGTACAATACGCCTTTACTCCCTCCTTTTAAAAAAAATATTTTTTATTCTCCTTTTTCACAGTTTCTCCCAAATTTACACCCACCAACAATAAACAATAATCAGTAACAAATATGTCAATTCCCATATCAATAACAACGATCCATCCTCCCACCAAACCCCAAACATTAACCCGCATGTTCACATAAACAAATGACAAAAAGGAATTAGGGATCACCCACACTCACCATTAACACACATTGCCCCCCCTCCCCACAACCCTCCCACCCACCCCTCCAACTTATGTTCGATGTTATCCAGTTCTTGAAAGTGCATAATGAATAATGCCCATGAATTGTAGAACACCTCCATCCTTCCTCTCAGTTCAAACTTAACCTTCTCAAGAGTCAAGAATTCCAACAGGTCCCCCCGCCACGCCAGGGCACAGGGTGGAGAGGTTGCTCTCCAACCCATCAGGATCTGCCTTCGGGCTATCAACGAGGCAAAGGCTACAACATCTGCCTCCGTGCCCGTTTCCAACCCCGGCTGGTCCGACACCCCGAATATGGCCACCCGGGGGCCCGGGTCCAGTTTCACGTGCACCACTTTAGAATTTACCCTAAAAACCTCCTTCCAGTAATCCTCTAGCTTTGGACAGGACCAAAACATCTGAACGTGATTAGCGGGGTCCCCCCTGCAACGTTCACACACATCTTCCACTCCCTCAAAGAATTGGCTCATCCACGCCCTCGTGAGCTGTGCTCTGTATACCACCTTCAGCTGTACCAGCCCCAACCTCACGCACGAGGTGGAGGCATTCACTCTTCAGAGCACCTCACACCAGACCCTCTCCTCTATGGCCTCTCCCAACTCTTCCTCCCACTTTGCTTTGATCCCTTCCAGTGGTGCCTTCTCCTCTTCCAAAATAGCTCCATAAACCGCTGACACTACCCCTTTCTCCAGTCTATCTGTCATCAGCACCTCCTCCAGCAATGTGGAGGCCGGCTCCCCTGGGAAACTCTGTATCTCCTGTCTGGCAAAATCTCGGCATGTTTCTAAACCTTTCCCCCTGCTCCAGCCCATACTTCTCTTCGAACTCCTTCAGTCCAGCAAATCGACCCCGAAGAAACAAATCTTTTAGTGTCTTAATCCCCTTCTCCTCCCATTTCCAAAAATTTCCAACCCACCTCCCTGGCTCAAATTGTGGTTCCCCCGAATCGGCATTTCCCTTGATCCTGCCCTCAACCCGAAGTGTTGGCGAAACTGCCTCCAAATTCTCAATGAAGCTATTATTACCGGGCTCCCTGAGTATTTCCCCGGGGCTATCGGGAGCGGTGCTGTTGCTAGTGCTTTCAATCCCAACCCCCTACACAAACTCTCCTCCATTCTGACCCACTGGGAATCAACCCCTCTGACCCAGCTCCACACCTTCTCCACATTCGCCGCCCAGTAGTAATACATCAGGTCCGGGAGACCCAAACCCCCTGCCTGCCTTCCCCTCTGTAGCAGCAGCTTTCTAACCCTGGCCACCTTCCCTCCCCATATGAACGACATAATCCTTCCCTCAATCTTTCTGTAAAAAGCCTTTGGCAGGAAAGTCGGCAGGCATTGAAAGATAAACAGAAATCGCGGCAACATGTTAATTTTAACCGCCTGTACCCGACCCGCCAGTGACAGAGTGAGACCATCCCACCTTGCCAGATCAGCTTTCACTCTCCCCACCAAACTAGAAATGTTGTACGTGCGGCCCCCCCCCCCCCTACTCCCGGGTAACCTGCACCCCCAGGTACCTAATGTGAGTCCCTGCCCTACGGAATGGCCTTTACTCCCTCCTTAGTTTAACAAATACACACCGATTTTAAGATTAACATGGGTTACAAAGTACATCTTAAACTACAATGGTCCCATTAACACAAAGTCCCTTTTAAGAACACAGATTGGCTGTGGTCAAATACACACACTCTGGTCTGAAACCCAAGTGAAAATTTGTGGATGCCTACTCAGAATCCCCCAGATGATTGTGATGGGAGAGTTTCCAAACTTCACTCCGAAAAAACACGTTTTAAAATCTTCTCTCATAATTATGCTTTTCCTAAGCGGTTTGCATTCCGAAATCCAAAGCAAGTTTTCCAACTGACTCTTTTAACCTAAGCTTCTGCTCCACATTTCACAGCAAATCCAGTCCAGGATTTTACATTACCCACTTTTAGGTTTCCTTCACAGCTTTAATCTAATTCAGAGATCCAGCCACTGATTTCCACAGTTATTTCAACTCACATTCCACAGGCTGTTAAAATCTCACAAACCTGAAAATCACTTCAGATATCTTTCTGGCGTCTCGACCTTCTTCTCAACTCTGTGTGTCTTTACTGAACAGTTCTCTGTTCTCGGACTTCTTGGAAACTTCTCTTCATTTCTCCAACTTCCTTAACTATCAGTTCTTAAGATCTCTGCACTTGTTTTTTTAACCATTACTCCATGGTATGGCATTGTTTTCTAGTATGGCTGAGAGAGATGTTCCCTCTTGAGTCTTCTAAAACCAACTACTTCTAGCAGAGCTGTGAGAACTTCCTTCTCTCTCGCTACACATCTCCAACTTCAACCAAAATAGCTAAATTAAAGCTTAATAATTCTCTACCTTACAAGGCCCCAGTTGCTAAGCAACACTCACAAATCCATACTGGCCTATATATTCTCCACACCATAACCTTCACTAAGCACAATGGAAACCCAATTGGAACTTAGCCAACCTGCACACATACACACACCTTTTGTCCAGCATGAATCTAACTATAGGTTTCACCCTTTCAGGCATATAAACATTAAATTAAACACACTTGAAACAATACATTATTTCTAATGTTCCAGTGCAAATCTAATTCCCTTAAAACTACTTTTGTTTTCCTAACAGTGTCCTTTAGCTTTGAAGTCACCCAAGGATGGCCAAAGTCATTAGCTTCAACCTCTGCCACAGATTCACGTTTTCTCACCACCCATTCTATTCTTCTCTCTGGCCATTGTCTCCTGATGGTCCTGTCTGCTTGTAACCAATATGGTCCTGAGCTGAACTTCTGACCCAATATCCTCGCCATCAGAAAACTGCCTATACTTCACTTCCATAAATTGCTGATCTCTGTCTCATTCCATCCACTGTTGAAATCCTCATTCCTTCTTATTTCCAGGCTATTCCAAGGCATAAACTGGTCAGTTGCCCACCCTTCACTTTCCAGAAACTCAAACTCGTCTATGGCCTGGCCCAAAGCCTGCTGGGAAATATGGCCAACTAAAATGGACACTGAAGAAACAAAAGAGACATTAAGAGATGAGAGTACAGATTCGGAAACAGGAAACAGGACAGCAGACGGTGGCCCCGACTGTGGGATCGATAGTTATTGAGAAAAGTTGCCAGAGGTGAGAGATGGAATCAAAGGTCTGGGAATGATCACCTGAGAAGAGGAAGGATGAGAGATAAGTGGATGTGAAATATAGCAGGCCGTTAACATTAGCATTTGCTGTTTGTCCGGTGAAAGGAGAGGTGCTCGTTGATTACGTGTAGGGATGCATGTAGTCTATCTGACACACAGTCCCAAGAAAGATATAAATATCAACTCAAACAAGACCAAGATATGCAAAACCTCAAGAAAGAACAAGTTTCCGCTTGAAGACAGAGTCCGATCCCTGTTGTGCATGGCCAGTGCGATTGTGTGGTGAAGTCATCACAGGTCCACTAAAAGTTGTTAGATGATTATGAACCACGCTTATGAACATTATTGTTGTAGTACAGAAAGATAGAATAATTTGTGCGCTTTTGATACAGTATATGATAGAGCTTCTCTTGTAGTAGTAATGAGCATTGAAATTTTTATATTGTGTTTAATAAAGAAGTGATTTGATTCCAAGTTAAAGATGTTGTGTCTATCATTCGACTGGAGCAAAGATCCTGGTCAACAGCTCTAAACTCTATTATCCATATTCTAACAGCCTTCAGGTAGTGCTCACCTGTCATCTCTGTTCTCAATGATCTACACTTGCTCCTGATCCATCAACACCTCAAAGCTAAAATTGGTATCCTTGTATCGAAATCCCTCCATGGCCTTGAACTCCCCAGCTCTGCAACTCCTCCAATCTCTACAACCCTCCAACAACTCTATATTGCACTGATTCTGACCTGGTGACTCCCTAAGTCCCCTTTTTGTGTTGTGGCCTCACAAAATGATACAGTGAGCTTCAGGGATGAAGAAAAAGGTGATCCATCATAAGGACATCAGAGACTCTTCAGGTCCAAGCATGGAAACTTTCACTTGAGGAAACAGATAGAGAGTTTGAGGGAACAGCTGATGAGACACCCAGCACGAATGAGGACTAAGAGGTGGTAGCAGAACAGCAACCACAAATTGAAAGGCAAAGAGTCAAACGTTTCTTTCCTGTAAATTTGTACCTTTTGGAGATCCAAACGTAAGATTTTAGTAAGAAAGAACACTTAATTTAGTCCTTTGAGAACATTCCAAGCTTCCTACGTTGCATGCATGGGGCCGCACTGTGGTTAGCACTGCTGCCTCACAGCGCGAGGAACCCGGGTTCAATTCCGGCCTTGGGTGACTGCCTGCACGTTTGCTCTGGTTTCCTGCCACAGTCTAAAGATGTGCAGATTAGGAGGACTGGCCATGATCAATGCCTGGGTTTACGGGGATAGGGCGGGAGAGTGGCCCTAAATAGAGAGTTGGTGCAGCCTCGATGGGCTGAATGGCCTCCTTCTCCACTGTAGGGATTCTATGCTGGAGACACTGAAGAGGTGTAACTCTGATATGTTATTACGATCCCGATTACCAGACCTCAACATTTGCTGGGATAGTGAACTGGAACTCCAATCACTTGAATTTGCAAAATGTGAGGAAAGGACACTGTGCTCCATGAGTGATTCCTCGCACAAATTGGGATATGGTGCATTAAAACAAACTTTATTATTAACACAGTATCAAACTACAATAACATCACAGAAATGTAGTTTACAATTACCAGTTAAACAATACTTTTAAAATAATATTTTTATTCAGGGCATTTTCAATTATATACTGAAAAAGAGAAAAACAGCCCTACTGACATCCTTCACTAACCACACTCCAGATAGCCAAACCCCTCATCACACTCCCTCTGCCCTGTTTTCTAACTATAGTAAAAGAAACCCCCCCCCACATGCACCTCTCTCAGCTGACATTTTACCACTCTTTAAAGAAGTCGAGAACAACCTCCAGCTCAAGAAGAAACCCTCATCTGCGCCTCTAATACCAAACTCTATCTTCTCCAGGTGCAGAAACTCCGCCTGGACGTTCACTCAGTACATCGCTTTATGTGGCACCGGGACCCGCCACCCTAACAATATAGTTTCTGGGCTATCAGAGTGAAAAAGGCTAACACATAAGCTTCTCTTCCCACGTCCACTCCCGGTTCTTATGAAACTCCAAATATTGCCACCCATGGGTTTGGAGCCACCTTCACCCCCAGAACATTTGACATTGTTCCTGCAAAGGCCTCCCAGAACTCAAACTTCGGCATGTCAAAAACATGTGGACATGATTCGCTGGTCCCCTTGCGCAGTGCCCACATCTATCCTCTATTCCTCGAAAGAACCGACTCATCCTTCACACCGTCATGTGCACCCTATGCGCCCTTTGAACTGGAAGAGACTCAGTCTCACACATGAAATGAAATAAAAATCGCTTATTGTCACAAGTAGGCTTCAAATGAAGTTACTGTGAAAAGCCCCTAGTCACCATATTCCGGTGCCTGTTCGGGGAGGCTGGTACGGGAATTGAACCGTGCTGTTGGCCTGCCTTGGTCTGCTTTAAAAGCCAGCTCTTTAGCACTGTGCTAAACCAGCCCCATGAGAAGGATGAGTTTACCCTTCGCAGGGCCTCAGTCCATAGCCCCCCCCCCCCCCCCCCCCCCCCCACACACAGCTCCGCTTCCCATTTCCGTTTTATTTCCTCCACTGTTGCCTCACAGCGCCAGGGACCTGGATTTGATTCCCGGCTTGGGTCACTGTCTGTGCGGAGTTTTTGATTTGATTTATTATTGTCACATGTATTTGTATATAGTGAAAAGTATTGTTCCTTGCATGCTGTACAAACATTGCATACTGCACATAGGAAGGAAGGAGAGACTGCAGAATATAATGTTACAGTTATAGTAAGGTGTAGAGAAAAGATCAACTTAATACGAGGTAGGTCCATTCAAAAGTCTGATGGCAGTAGGCAAGAAGCTGTTCTTGAGTTGGTTGGTATGTGACCTCAAATTTTGGTATCTTTTTCCTGATGGAAGAAGGTGGAAGAGAGTATGTCCGGGGTGCGTGGGGTCCTTAATGATGCTGGCTGCCTTTCCGAGGCAGCGGGAATTATAGACAGAGTCAATGGATGGAAGGCTGGTTTGCTTGATGGATTGGGCTACATTCACAACCTTTTGTAATTTCCTGCGGTCTTGGGCAGAGTAGGATCCATACCAAGCTGTGATACAACCAGAAAGAATGATTTCTATGGAGCATCTGTAAAAGTTGGTGAGTGTCGTAGGTGACATGCCAAATTTCCCTAGTCTTCTAAGAAAGTACTCTTTGGTGGGCTTTCTTAACTAAAGTGTCAGCATGAGGCGACCAGGACAGGTTGTTGGTGATCTGGGGCGAAATTCTTCGAACCTCAGCAGGGTCGGAGAATCATCTGGGGGCGCCTAAAATCCCGCCCCCGTCGTGGCAGAGATTCTCCGCAACCCGGGAAGTGGCGGGGGCAGGAATCCCGCCCCGCCGATCGGAGAGGCCCCTGCGGCGATTCTCCGGCCTGGATGGGCTGAGGTCCCACCGCTGGGAGGCCTCTCCCGCCGCCGAGGTTTAAACCACCTCTGGAACGGCGGGCTCAGCGGTGCGAGCAGGCCCCCGGGGTCCTGGGGGGGGGCGGGGGGCGATCGGACCCCGGGGGGTGCCCCCACGGTGGCCTGGCCCGCGATCGGGGCCCCCGATCAGGGGCCGGGCCAGTGCCCTGGGTGCACTATGTTCTTTCGCACCCGCCACGGCCTCCACCATGGCGGAGGTGGAAGGGAACATCACATCGCGCATGCGCCGGCAGTGACATCAGCGGCCAGCTGCCGCTGACGTCACTGCTGGCGCATGCGCCGACCGGCGAAAGCCTTTCGGCCAGCCCTGCTACCAATGGCGCCGGGTGTTTGCGCCAGTCTTCTGGTGCAAACCGCTCCGGCGCGGGGCTGGCCCCCAAAGGTGGGGAGAATTCCCCACCTTTGGGGAGGCGCGGCCCCTGAGTGGTTGGCGCCACTCCCCTACTCCGGCACCCTCCGTCATGCCGGGTAGGGGAGAATGCCGCCCCTGGACACCTAAAAACTTGAAGCTCTCAACCGACAGCGGCATGTTCTCCACTACGCTTCCTGAAGTCGATGACAATCTCCTTCATTTTGTTGACACTGAGGGAGAGATTATTGTTGTCACACCAGTTCACCAGATTTTCTACCTCATTCTTGTACTCTGTCTCGTCATTATTTGAAATCCCACCCTGGGATTGTCAGTGGTGTCATCAGCAAATTTGAAAATCGAGTTGGAGGGGAGTTTGGCCACACAGTCATAGGTATACAAGGAGTGTTATGGGCCAGGGTTTAGAAAACCCCAAAGTGTACCATGGAGTTCACCTGACCCACAATTTTTAATAGATTATGGTATGGGGAGCACAGGGCCCACTCTACAGGTGTGGTACAGCAGAAATGGAAAAATATTTTTTAAAGCAAAACAATGTTTATTTTATGAACTCAAGTTAAGCTTTTTAAAACATACAGTGAATATCTTAGCAACCATCAATTCAAATACAACCCCCAAGGAATACAACACTACGTAATCCTTAAGCTGTACTTTTAACATCCAGATGACTTTAAAAATACCTTTAAACAGAAGCACCAGGTTAAAGTGACTACTGAGAACACTTATAATTCTGAAATCACCAACTGATCAAGAGATAGTCTTTTCATGGCAGAGAGAACAGCCGTACACCTGCTTTGTCTGGCTTCAGCTCCAACACTGAAAAAAACCCAAAAATACGTAGACACACCCAAGCTTTTCTCAAAGTGAAACTAAAAAACAGAGCCAGAGCTCACCTCCCCCCACACTTTGACATCACTGCAGTAACATGAGCAGTCAAACATTTCTTAAAGTGACATTCTCATGACAGTATATTAGCAGTCTGACGACACAGCCTTGTCGGGCACCGGTGTTGAGGATGATCGTGGAGGAGGTGTTGTTGCCTATCTTTACTGATTGTGGTCTGTGGGTTAGAAAGTTCAGGATCCAGTCACAGAGGGAGGAGCCGAGGCCAAGGCCACTGAGTTTGGAGATGAGTTTCGTAGGAATGATGGTGTCGAACATTGAGCTGTAGTCGATAAATAGGAGTCTAACATAGGTGTATTTGTTATCTAGGTGTTCCAGGGTAGAGTGCAGGGCCATGGAGATGGCGTCACTGTGGACCTGTTGCAGCGGTAGGCGAACTGTAGTGGATAAAGGTAATTCGGGAGGCTGGAGTTGATTCGTGCCATGACTAACCTGTCAAAGCAGTTCTTGATGATGGATGTCAGAGCCACTGGACGATAGTCATTGAGGCATGATGCTTGGCTTTTTTTTGGTGCAGGGATGATGGTCGTCTTCTTGAAGCAGATAGGGATCTCAGATTGTTGTAAAGAGAGGTTGAAAATGTCTGCGAATACCTCCACCAGCTGATCTGTGCAAAACCTGAGTGCCCGACCGGGTACCCCATCCAGGCCAATGGCTTTCCGAGGGTTGACATTCGAGAAGGCTGCTCTGACGTCTGCAATGGTTGTAGAAGTGGATTTCATTTGGAACTTCGCTGATAGGGTTAATATAACAGTTCTGAAAAGCTCTGTGAAAGAGATGTCAACAGGTCAAGGGATGAAATAAAGGGAGTGTGTCTGACCGGCATCTGTAAAAGCAAAGATGTCAAAAGGTTATGGGATGGAATATAGGGAGTGTGGCATTGGTACTAATTAATGTTCTGACCGGCATCTGTAAAAGCAAAGATGTCAGAAGGTTATGGGATGGAATATAGGGAGTGTGACTTTGGTACTAATTAATGTTCTGACCCGTATCTGTAAAAGCAGAGAGGTCAAAAAGGCAAAGAATGGAATGAATGGGAACCGTTACTTTATTGCAGAGATAACATAATTAAGCTTGTTTGACCAGTTGGAACAAATAAACATTGAAATGTAAGAGGGACTGTCTTTGGAGTGAGTTGAGCCATATGGCCATGGGATACAAAAACCTTTGTATTAATATTGATAGTGACTTGTGCTAATGATTATGTCAAAAATAACCTCCCGACCTCGAAGAATAATTCCATATATGTACATGTTCTGGATCCTTGCCAAATCATTGGTGTATCTAGGAATTTAAAGGGACCACCCCTAAGCTGTAAGATGTATAAAGATACCGTCCTTATTCTGGGATTTTGGCACTTCTCGAAGGTGGTTACCCGACTGCTTAGAGATTTGTCCCGGCCGTAAATAAACGAATATTCGTTACTGACGTGTTCGAGTGTTTTACTTCTGGACTGACGATCAGATACGTGAAAGCGCAATTCACATGGTGATCTCAGATACAAGGCTGCAAGTTCTCCCCTTGTCTGCGTGGGTTTCCTCCGGGCGCTCCGGTTTCCACCCACAAGTCCCGAAAGACGTGCATGTTAGGTGATTTGGACATTTTGAATTCTCCCTCAGTAAATGCGAACAGGCGCCCTAGTAATGATTATTGGACCAAGTTCCTCTGCGCTAACTAGCTTTTGTAAAATTTTATTATCTTCTACTATTAAGACAGAGGCAAAATATTGGTTGAGTGCCTGCGCCATCTGTGTTCCCATTATTACCTCACCAGTATTGTCCTCTGGACAATTAGCTACTTCTCTTCCTTCCGTACAAAATAAATTTTGAGTACCCAATTCCTTTTTCTTCCAATTAAGGGGCAATTTAGCGTGGCCAATACACCTACATCTTTGTGTTGTGGGGGTGAGACCCATGTACTCCTCTTTATAGGCAGCATGGTAGCATAGTGGTTACACTGTTGCTTCACAGCACCAGATTCCCAGGTTCAATTCCCACTTGGGTCACTGTCTGTGCGGAGTCAGCACGTTCTCCCCGTGTCTGCGTGGGTTTCCTCCCATAAGTCCCGAAAGACGTGCTGCAAGGTGAATTGGACATTCGCCCTCAGTGTACCCGAACAGGCGCCGGAATGTGACGACTAGGGGATTTTCACAGTAACTTCATAGCAGTGTTAATGGAAGGCTACTTGTGACAATAATAAAGATTATTATATGATTATTATTATATACTAATAGAAGCTCTTGGTATCAGTGTTTATGTTTTCTGCTAGTTTCCGTTCGTAGTTCATCATAGCTCTTTTGATTTTATTTTTAGTAGCCTTTTGTTGAACCTTAAAGTTGTCCTAATCCTCCAGTTTACCACGAGCTTTTGCAGAATGGTATGTCCTAGTTTTTGTCGTTATATCTTCCTTGACTTCCTTGTTTAGCCATGGAACTTTTTCTCCCTTTTATAATTCCTCTTCCTCTCAGGAATATACTTTAATTGAAAGGTATTTAAAATCTCCCTGAACATCCACCATTGTTTCTCAACTGTCTTATGCTCAATTATTTGTGCCAGTCTACTTGGGCCAACTCTTTCCTCCGGCCTGTATAATTACCTCTGCCCAACGCTAAAACGCTCGTTTGGCACTCTGCCTTCCCTCGCTCAATCTGAATTTGAAATTCTGGCATGATGTGATCACTCCTTCTAAGAGAATCCTTAATGACTAGACTATTTATCAACCCTTCTTCGTTATATATTAAATCTAGAATAACATGCTCCCTGGTTGGCTCCATAACATATTGCTCTACGAAAGAGTCTGTTCCTGTGCTGTATTGTTCTTTGTTTGTTGAAATAATCCCTCGCACATTCTATGAAACCGCCCTCAAGGCTACCTTTGCCAATTTGATTTGTCCAGTCAATATGCGCATTTGAATCGCCCACGATTACCATTGTGCCCTTCTCACAAGCCCTCATTATTTCTTAGTTGATACAATGCCAAATGCTCCTCCTTCATTCCTCAAATGATTGAATTCAATCACAGCAGGGTAGGCCATTCAGCCTGTTATGCCTACGCTGGCTTTAAAAAGAAAATTGAGTACTCAATTCATTTTTTTCCAATTAAGGGGCAATTTAGCGTGGCCAATCCACCTACCCTGATCATCTTTGGGTTATGGGGCTGAAGTAGGTCATTTTTTAAATTCAAGACCCTGACAGTGGGGCAAATATATATATATATTGATTAAAACTAAGACTTATAAAATGAAATGTTATAAAATGAAATGTTGTAACACCAAAATGACCCAGGCAGGCAAAAGAAACCTAAGGATTAAATATATTGATTAGATTAGTTTTACACACAGACACAAATCCTATCAAACAGGAGGCTGACACAATAGATTCCCAGGTTAACCCAGGAACCACACTCAACGCCTAATCAAGGTACAGCATAGAGATAATGGGAACCCATTGTAAGTCAAGGGAACACCTATTAAAACTAAGCAGATAACGAGACATTGACGTCAGAGTCAGGAAGCCCAGGAAATCATGGATCTGTACTATTCATCTGTACTATTCAAATGTAAAACGGCAAAAGCCCGCCAAAACCTTGCAAATGCTTGTACTCTCTATTAATATTGAACCTCGTCTGCATATCGGAGAGATCACCGTGGTCAAGCCATTGTTAGGAGCTGGCTGCGTGGGTCTCCCTGAAGGACTTCAGAACTCGTAAAATACAGTAAAAACGCTTTGAACCTTGCCTTGAGACTCGACCTCTTGAATGCACTGGCACAAGGCATTTCTCCCTACAACAAATGGCGCTGTGGCAGTAGGGTTTGATATCTGACTTCCTGACTGGTGGCCATGGTCTGGAAGCCGGGATCAAATTTAAACGAATCTGATAAAAATCCAGTGCAGCCAAGAACGGGTACAAGTCTCCGTTCAAAGTGAGGTACCTTTAAAGGGTTAGGGTTTGTCTGTTTTAAATATTGTCCTGGAAAATTGTATAATCTTGCCTAAGTTTAAAAAAAAGTACAGAGAATTTTTTGAGTAAAAGAGGAGGCCGGACAGAGATACCGTGCGCTAAAGAGGTGTAGGTCAAAGACGACCGCGTGGACAAAGGTAATAAAACCTTAAGTGAAACTTTTAATAGGAGAAATAGAGAACCAGAGGTAAAGATAACAGTTTTTAGGGTATTTGATAACGGGAAATATAAGGATAAGAACCGCATGCAGAACTAATTGGTGTGACTAACCCAGGACTGTAAATGAAACCGCTGTCTGTGCCAAAGCTATAGGACAAGGGAGTGCTTGACTCGAGGTGCCCTACCTTAAATCTGACGTTAAGAGGCGGAATCTCCCACGCTAGGGTTAGGTGTTGAAACGGGCACTGAGAGAAACAGGCACTCAGGGAGCAAGGCACGGACAGTGTATAATCGGGTAGCAACACCGACTCTGTAGAGGCGAACAACGCAGAGTCGACACAGTTACTAATTTTAACAGGGGCTTTGATAACAAATACACATGTGTAAGTGTTGAGGAAAAGGGGACCCGATCCATCCTGACCAAGAGACACGACGACGGAGAGTCCATTAGGGGCCCGGGCGGAGTTTGATAAACTTGTTCGTCTGTAGGGAACACCACAGCCCATAGCAAGGTACCAGGGAGCTGAGACTCCCTCTTTGGGGTGACGGATCAGCCTTGCTAGTGGGGGTGGTGGCCAAGCGGGAGGCGTTGTACTTAAAGGGGCTGGGAACAGGGGCCGACAAACCCACTAAAGACTAGCACACATCCCAATAAGACAACATAAAATAGACCAAGCGTGAGGAGTCAGGAATAGTTGGGGGAGCACAGGAGCAAGAGGTCGCCCCACTACGAGACCCTACAGCAACACAGACGGTGCTGGAGCAGTATCAGTGAAAAGGAGATAAGGGAGAGAAAGCTGGAGCACTTTTACTGTTAGAACCAGCATACGGGGGTTGCAGGACTGCTAGACAGCAAAATGGCAGACCACGTTGATAAGGGAGAAACTGCAGTAGCTCTCATTTTTAAGTATTTGTTAGCCAGAGAAGCGATTGTTGAAAAGATGAAACGGAACGGGTGGAATGCATCACAAACTTTGGAAGATCAAAGAAAATGGGTAGATAGAGTAAAACGGGATAAAACAAAGGTAATGGGAGTAATATTGGTGACCCAGTTAGCTGGACTAATTGAGAAGGTAAATGCCTCTATGGAGGAGAGACACAAAGAAACTGAACATATTAAGGTATTGCAGGAGAGAGTGAGAGAGTTAGAACACAGAAACTACATTGCGGAGATAGAGCAGAGATCAGAGGAAACGGACCCTCTGCCCTCATACGAGTCAGTGCAGAGCAAAGCAACAGCTCCCAAATTAAAGGGAGACATAAAAAATTATAATCTAGCGCCAGTCACCAGAGGAGGGATGGCAGCACAACCGAAGGCGACCTATAAGCCTTTTACCCCAGGGGAAAGACAGCAGATTATGGCCTCACTGGGGAAGTTAAAACCCAGAAGCGCAAACTCGGAATTTTGGGGCGAACTAGATACACTCTGGGTAGGGCACCAATTACATTTGAGGGACATACACCAGCTGGTCAGGCTGCCCAGCGGATAAATGGAGGCTAGTGGCAGGAGGGCCAGCGGCCCAAGCAGCACAGGACTATAATGGAGGAAGTGGACACATGCCGTTCCTGCAACGGCTGAGATAGACGCCCAGCAGGCACCCTTCACAGCATTCAAGACAGAAGTCCAACGGGTCTTAAGGAACTCCCCCACTAATTGGAGCAGGATCACGAATACCAGACAAGGACGGGGGGAAAGTGCATCGGAGTTTGGAGAAAGATTATTCCAAGTATATAGGCAGTGTTCAGGACAGGACATTGTGGATAGGAGAGACAGGGCTTTTATCCAAGCATTTAAGGACGGGCTATCGGAGGCACACCAGGAAGTCCTTCGTATGGGAGTGATAGCATCCCAGGACTATGACGAGCTAGTCGAGTGGGCTAGCGGGATAAAAGAAAAGAAGGGTGCCCAGACAAAGCCCAGACCAGAGAGGACCGGGACCCCCCATGACGGAGGCGAGGGGAGAACCGGGTTCAGCTGCTACACATGTGGCCAGCCAGGGCATATGGCTAGATTCTGCAGGGGAGCGCCATTCGGGGAGAAACCCGAGGATGGCGGACTCCGCTGTGACCACTGCCACAGAGCCGGGCATACCGAGGCAATGTGTTGGGGGAAACATGGGAGACCCCAAGACCACTACAGACCAACCCCAGGGGCATCACATCCCCGGAATTCACAGGGGTGACTAAAAGGGACTCAAAACCAGGGAGTTGGGAGACAGGAGAGGATTAGTGTAGCCACGCCCACAGAAGACAGTGAATCCCAACAGAAGCTGGTGTCCGTCCACACCATGCATCGACCAACACAGGTCGAAATCTCCCAACCCGTAGCTCCCGTTCACAGCAGGAAAGAGGAGAATAGAATATATGTGGAAGCCTTGGTGGGGGGTAGGGCATGCCACATGTTAGTAGATACAGGAGCAGCAATATCAATTACAAACCTACCCTTGCCACTAACCAACAAAAGGATATACATAACCGGGGTAGGGGGAGAGAGAATGCCCGCCTATCTTAGCGAGACCACATTAGTAGAAATTAACCACAAGTACATTCCAATGCAATTTTATGTGTGTCAGAATAATGAGGGCACAATCATGGGAAATGACCTAATGAAGGAATACCTGGTGCTGATGGATTGTGGGAGAGGGAAACTAATTTGGCCACAACCGGACGGTAGGAAGACCGAAATAGGGACATTAGCAAGCCACCTGGGGACAATCGGGGTAGCCACCATTGTGGTCCGAGATTGGGATGAGGAGAGAAAAGGGTTCGGAGCCATCTGTGCTTCCATTCCCGAAGCCTGGACCAGGACGAAATTAGACACCGGACTAACTGACACAGAGCCGATAAAAGTCCCAGGACCGGAACACAAGCCCCACCGACAATACCCTATCAAGCAAGAAGCGCAAGAGGCAGTGGTAGAGATAGTTAAGGGACTGATAGAAAAGGGAATCCTCAGAGAAACTACCAGCACCACTAATTCCCCCACATGGCCAGTTATAAAACCTGATGGGAGCTACCGACTCACCATCGATTACACAGGTTTGAACAAAGTGACACATAAATTACACCCCATTGTGGCAAACCCCTCGACTATTTTAAATGGATTGGCACAAGACCACAAAATTTTCACGGTATTGGACATAGCAAATGGGTTCTGGTCCCTTCCACTGGACACAGAATCCAAAGATAAATTTGCTTTCACTGTGGGAGAAAAACAGTGGGCAAAATTCTCCGCCCCCCACGACGGGTGGGAGAATAGCGGGAGGGCCTTCCCGACATTTTTCCCGCCCTCCCGCTATTCTCCCGCCCCCCCGCCGAAGTCCCGACCCGAATCGCTGCCGCCGTTTTTTTACGGCCGGCAGCGATTCACAGCTGTTAGATGGGCCGAAGTCCCAGCCCTTTCCGCCGTTTTCACGAACGGCAAACACACCTGGTCTTGCCGTTCGTAAAAACGGCGTCACCAACTCGCTTTTTATAACCATGGCACCGATTGGCACGGCAGTACCACGGCCGTGCCAAGGGTGCCATGGGCCCGCGATCGGTGGGCACCAATCGCGGGCAGCGGGCCCGATGGCCGCGCACTACTTGTCCTTCCGCCGCCCCGCAGTATCCATTCGCGGGGCGGCTGAGGGGCAACCCGGCCCGCGCATGCGCGGGTTTCGCGCAAAAACGCGATGACGTCACCCGCGCATGCGCGGGTTGGAGTCTTCCAAATTGCGCATGCGCGGCTGACGTCATATGACGCGTCAGCCGGCGCTAACTCCGGTAAGCGGGCTTAACGATTTTCGTTAAGCCCGTCTTGCCGGAGCCTACGGCGTCGGGCTGCTAGCCCCGACCGGGGACCAGAATCGGTCCCCCGTCGGGAAGGGGCGCGCTGCCTAAAACCCACCCGGGTTTTACGGCAGCTTTACGATTTCTCCCGTTTTGGGAGAATCTCGCCCAGTATACATGGACTCGCCTCCCACAGGGGTTTCACAACAGCCCCGCCATATTTCACAGAACAATGAGCGATATCCTGAGTAGGGTGAAATTGCATGAGGACAATACGGTCCTCCAGTATGTGGACGATGTGTTAATAGCGTCCAAAACAGAAGAAGGGCACAAAGCAGCCCTGTATTCTGTATTAAAAGGATTGGCGGATGCTGGGCTGAGAGTCAGCCCACATAAGGCACAAATTGCAAAACCTCAGATCCTGTACTGAGGACACCTAATTTCCCAGGGAATTAAAGAAATGCCCGTAGATCGCAAAATCACAATTAAAGAGATGCCGCGACCAGTTACAGTAAGAGGGGTCCGGAAAGTTTTAGGATTATTCAATTATAGTAGGAGTTTTATCCCTGACTTCACAAAGATCGCGGAACCAATCCAGAGACTAGTGAAGGGAGGGAAGCCAGCCTTAGAACGTATAGAGTGGGGACAGGAGCAAGAGATAGCATATACAGAATTGAAAGCTAGGTTAGTTTCAGCCCCAGGGCTAGGACTGCCAGATGGAAGCAAGAAGTTCCACATATTTTGTGATAACCAGGACGGCTTCTATTCTGCCGTAGTGGCACAGACACATGGGGATAGGAAGAGACCCATAGGGTATTTTTCAACGGCTGAGGGACAAGTAGTCACCGGGATGCCCAGGTACATAGCCACCCTAGATTGTGCAGCATGGGCTGTGAGGGTAAGCGAGCCCATTGTCATGACAGGAGAGATCGTGTTACACACAAGACACACACTGGTAGAAATGCTAAACACGGGCAAACTTAAAACAGTCTCAAATATTAGAAGGGCAAGGTGGGAGGCCACACTCCTACCACCTAACAAGTCAGTCACCATCATTAGGGACACGGGAGAAAACCCCACGGCAGGGATTTTAAATATTGGGGAAGCGCACAGCTGCGAAGAAATTGACAATGATAGCGAGGGAGGGAAGATTAGGGACGAACCCCTTCCAACAGCAGATGAGACCCTCTATGTGGATGGGTCCCGCAAATATGTATCCGGAGCACCAAGGACAGGGTGGGCAGTAGTAGACCAGAACCTGAAAACCCTAGAATCGGGACGGATCGACGGGGGTCAGTCCGCTCAGGTAGCAGAATTAGTTGCCCTCACCCAAGCCTTGAGGTTAGCAGCAGGGAAAACCGTAAACGTATACACGGACAGCCAATACACGTTCGGGGTGGTCCATGACTACATGTCAGCATGGGGGAGAAGGGGGTTCATTACCACAGGAGGTACCCCCATTAAACATCAGCAGCGAATAAGGGCTCTGCTAGCAGCTAGTGAACAGCCTAAAGAGGCTGCAGTAATCAAAATAAAAGCCCACCAGCGGGAACCAGGGAAGGACACCCCGGGATGGATTCATTTCAAAGGAAACCAAGCCGCAAACACAGCGGCACAACAAGCATTGGAGAATAGCGATATTAAAAGCCTGCCCCTTGCAGCGATAGTGGTAGAACAGGAGGAAATTGACATACAGAAATTACACAGGGACATTCCCCAACAAGAACGAGATAGATGGGAGGAGTTGGGCGCAGTTAAAGGGACAGATGGGGTTTGGAGAAAAGATTACTGGGTATTGGCACCAGGATGCATCCAGACCACATTATTAGAACTACACCACGGACTCTCCCACACAGGCAGGGATGCAATGATACATAGCCTGGGGAGAGAGTGGTGGTGGAGAGGACTAGGACGAGATGTGGCTACATACTGCCGCAGATGCACTATATGTGCACAGCACAACCCAGGGAAACCCATAAAAGTAAAGATGGGATATCAACCTAGACCAAAGGGACCCTGGGAACAGATACAAATGGACTTTATAGGACCATTCCCTCCCTCTCACGGAAAAACATACTGCCTAGTAATAGTTGACCAATTCACCAGGTGGGTGGAAGCATTCCCCACAACCAATTGTACAGCTCAAACGGTAGCCAGGATCTTGGCAACCGAAATTATTCCCCGATGGGGGATGCCAACTCAGGTTGATTCGGACCAGGGAACACATTTTACAGGAAAAATTATGAAGAATATTTGCCAATTATTGGGAATAAAACAGAAATTTCACATCCCCTACCACCCACAAAGTTCCGGGATGGTGGAGAGGATGAATCGGACTCTAAAAGTAACTGTAGCAAAAGCAATGCAATCCTCAGGTAGAAATTGGACAGAAGTCCTACCTGCGGTTCTGATGAGGCTTAGAGCGACCACAAATCGAACTACCGGCTTGACTCCATACGAGCTGATGACAGGGCGAGCAATGCACTTACCCGAAAACATTATCACAGGTGGGACAGACGTGGGTCCGATAAAAGATTGGATCTGCCGGTACATCCGAGACCTCAGCACCCAATTAAAGGGGATGCGCCGGTCCATAATTTCAAATCAGGCACAGGTTGACACACAGGAGGACGCAGAAACATTACCAGAGGTCCCAAAAGCCGGGAGCCGGGTCTTAACAAAAATGCTTCCTGCAAAACCAGGATTTGCCCCGAGATGGCACGGACCTTACGAGGTCATTATTAGCGGAGACACCTGTGCCTGCATAGATATAAGGGGACAGGGGATCTGGAAACACTGGACCCAATTGAAGCTGTATAAAGACAAGTAAACTAAAGGTACTGTTTTCATTGTTCAAATCTCATAGGGACCAGGACCAGACCTACGATCAAGACATCAAAACCAATAACCTTTAATTTAATCACCTGTTTGTTTATTTTCTGTATATATCGTAACTATTGCAAGAAGAAAAAACCAAGATGGGAGTAGAGATACATTTAATGATAGCCATGACCATTGTAATTACGCTCCAACACATGAGGGTTAGGGGAGCAGAACCACCAATTGTGGAAGAAAACCTATTCCTGAGGACACACCAGCAGATCTATGGGAATAGGACCGCTTGTTACCCTTCAGCGCGATCGGTAAACTCTCTATTTATCGCAACACCAGGGTGGCTCCCACAAAACCTGTTTACTATTGACACATCGGGGGTACCCTGCAAGGAACATTTTGGACATTTCAAACAAGGGATACAAGGGAGATGTGTAGAGCTCACTGAGCTGGGAATTTCAGGGGGTTGGGACCCCAACGGGTAGAGACACATGGGGACTACCCACAATGTTTCAAGGGAAAGGGATGGGGTGCGTGCATGCCTTTGTCCCTAAAAATGACTCGTGCGCTGAGGCCCATTGTGCCCTCCAGGAGTGCCGGGTCCGGGAAGGACACTTCACTTGTGACTGCAAACAACAAAAATGCATTGCAGTCACCGCGGGTAGGCAGTTCATGTGTGGCAAGTGCAACGGCACCCACGTAAGCTCAGCCTCGTGGACATACCCATTTGATTCTCACCAAGAGGTACAATCGAGTGGGCAGTCCCGGGGGAAGAAAGGTTCCACAACATGGAAACATGGGGTCAGACGACCCAGGGGTAATGCATGTTATTGGGTTAAAGAGGGTTATGTGTTTTTGTTTAAAAATGTATATATGACGGCCACAGACAGGCCTCCAAGGTTCTTTGCCGTGGGGACAATCAAACCCCTCATGGTTCCATGCCCAAGCGAAGGGCATGTCCAAAAACGCATAATGACCAGGGCCATCAGTGCAGAATTCTGCGCCGACTGGCAGACCCCTGTCATATTGGGATCCTCATTGGGATATGGATTCCTGGGGACACTATCCCTAGGGGGCGCAGCAGGGGTGGTCAGCGCCAAGAATAGCAATTTCTTTATATGCGGCTTGACCATCCTAGGAAACAGCACCCTACAAGCACTAGGGGCAATTGACCAAGAACTCGCGGAACTCAGACTATACACACAACAAATAAGATATGCGGTAGACTATCAGTTAGCCAGACAAGGAGGGGTATGCACCATCATCAAAGAAAAATGCATCACATATGTACACGACGAGACACTAAACATAACAAGCAGCCATGTCCAGGATACAAAAACAATTGGATAGTTTTAAACAGGGACTCACAGGGACTGATGGGTGGTTAGGGTGGTTGTTTAACACAATTTGGGGAGCATACATCATGAAAGGAGTAATTTTAGTAATAGCCATCCTGTTCACACTCTGCCTGGGTCTAACTTGTATTAAAGTCATATGTGCAAATATTGTATCAAGAACGCTACCCACTGCCAGCATCCAGATGCAAGAACTGTACCACCCCATGGGGGAAGAGGAACAACAGCAAGGACGACATCTATACAGGTCCCTTTACCTCTGAAGATCGTCCGTGGGGGGTCAGCCAGGAATGGGACCCCCTGGACGAAAGGAGGGACTGAAGTAGGACATTCTTTAAGGCTATATTGGATTCGTATTAATATTTACATCATCAAAGCATTCTTCATTTATTGGACTGATTGGCACCATTTATGATGTAAAGGGATGGGCATTCGTTTGAATCCCATTTTTGCACAGCTGAGAAACCTTTTCGAACGAAATGGAGAATCTATAATCTGCCTAGCAACAGCACGAAGCTGCATTTTAAAACGGCACCATGGCCAGAAGATCGGGATATCTGCGATTCAAGACCCTGACAGTGGGGCAAATATATATATATATTGATTAAAACTAAGACTTATAAAATGAAATGTTATAAAATGAAATGTTGTAACACCAAAATGAACCAGGCAGGCAAAAGAAACCTAAGGATTAAATATATTGATTAGGTTAGTTTTACACACAGACACAAATCCTATCAAACAGGAGGCTGACACAATAGATTCCCAGGTTAACCCAGGAACCACACTCAACGCCTAATCAAGGTACAGCATAGAAATAATGGGAACCCATTGTAAGTCAAGGGAACACCTATTAAAACTAAGCAGATGACAAGACATTGACGTCAGAGTCAGGAAGCCCAGGAAATCATGTATCTGTACTATTCATCTGTACTATTCAAATGTAAAACGGCAAAAGCCCGCCAAAACCTTGCAAATGCTTGTACTCTCTATAAATATTGAACCTCGTCTGCATATCGGAGAGATCACCGTGGTCAAGCCATTGTTAGGAGCTGGCTGCGTGGGTCTCCCTGAAGGACTTCAGAACTCGTAAAATACAGTAAAAACGCTTTGAACCTTGCCTTGAGACTCGACCTCTTGAATGCATTGGCACAAGGGATTTTTCCCTACAACAGGGCAGAAAACCCACGCAAACACGGGGAGAATGTGCAAACTCCGCATGGACAGTGACCCAGCGTCGGGATTTGAACCAGGGACCTCGGCGCCGTGAGGCGGCAGTGCTAACCCACTGCACCACCATGCTGCCCTGCGCTGGCTTTATAAAAGTGAAATCCAATAAGTCCACCTCCCTTCCACTTTGACTTTAACCCCGTAACTATTTCCTTTCTTCTTTCAAGCTTTTTATTCAATTCCCTGTTAAGGGTCGCAGCCAAATCTATTTTCCGGTCGGTACGCGGCCACTCTAGTTCTTTGAAAACAAATTGAGACAATCATCTTCGCCTTCCTCCCTGGGCAAGTTGGAACTTTTTCCTGTATTGGCTGCTCCTGCTGGTGGGATCTTGCCGTGCGCAGTTGGGCCGCTGTGTTGTGGACCGGGCAGCAGGGGTCTCACTTTTCAAAACCACTTCATTTACTGTGAGGTGATGGGGGGGGGGGTGCGTCGTGTGGTTGTGAAAGGCGCTATGCAAATGCAAGTCTTTGCTTGTTGGTTCTGGTGGCCCCCCAATGGGCGGGGCCGGTTTCCATGGCAACCGTAGAGAGGATGAACCGGAAGGGGAGTGATTAGGGGGTGGGTCGCGTAGAGGTTAGAGGTTACCAGCTAACAGGAAGTAGTGGTGCGAAGCCGCTGAGTGCGCCTTTGAACATTTCTGCCCCCCATTGGGTTCAATTAGCGGGAGATCCGTCCCGAGGGAAAGAGAGATGAGCAGCTCGGCTGAACAGGAGAGCCGCTCCCCGGGGTCGGCTAGCAACCCCGGCAGCGAGGACAAAAGGCCCCAGAAATGGAAAAGGCAGGAGGAGGATGATGAGCAGCAGGAGCGACGGAAAGTCCAGGTACGGCCCGGGGGTCAGGTCAGGGCCGGGGGAATGGGTATCACCGCGAGGCCCCTCTGCAGGGGCCAGCACAGCACCCTCAGATTACAGGAGAGGGGGGTGCTATGCACCCTCAGATTACAATGGGGGGGGGGGGCGCTGTGCACCCTCAGTTTACAGGGGGGGAGGGGCGCTGTGCACCCTCAGTTTACAGGGGGGGGCGCTGTGCACACTCAGATTACAGGGGGGGTGCTATGCACCCTCAGATTACAAGGGGGGGCGCTGTGCACCCTCAGGTTACAGGGGGGGGGAGGGGCGCTGTGCACCCTCAGTTTACAGGGGGGGGTGCTGTGCACCCTCAGATTACAGGGGGGGGGTGCTATGCACCCTCAGATTACAAGAGGGGGGCGCTGTGCACCCTCAGTTTACAGGGGGGGAGGGGCGCTGTGCACCCTCAGTTTACAGGGGGGGTGCTGTGCACCCTCAGATTACAGGGGGGGTGCTGTGCACCCTCAGATTACAGGGGGGGTGCTATGCACCCTCAGATTACAAGGGTGGGGTGCTGTGCACCCTCAGTTTACAGGGGGGGAGGGGCGCTGTGCACCCTCAGATTACAAGGGGGGGGCTGTGCACCCTCAGATTACAAGGGGGGGGGGGGCTGTGCACCCTCATATTACAAGGGGGAGGGGGCTGTGCACCCTCAGATTACAAGCCCCACATCTCAGGAAGGACATACTGGCACTGGAGCGTGTCCAGCGGAGATTCACACGGATGATCCCTGGAATGGCAGGTCTAACATATGATGAACGGCTGAGGATCCTGGGATTGTGTTCATTGGAGTTTAGAAGGTTAAGGGGAGATCTAATAGAAATTTACAAGATAATACATGGTTTAGAAAGGGTGGACGCAAAGAAACTGTTTCTGTTAGGCGAGGAGACGAGGACCCGTGGGCACAGCCTTAGAATTAGAGGGGGTAAATTCAGAACAGAAATGCGGAGACATTTCTTCAGCCAGAGAGTGGTGGGCCTGTGGAATTCATTGCCGCGGAGTGCAGTGGAGGCCGGGACGCTAAATGGCTTCAAGGCAGAGATAGATAAATTCTTGATGTCGCGAGGAATTAAGGGCTACGGGGAGAATGCTGGTAGGTGGAGTTGAAATGCCCATCAGCCATGATTGAATGGTGGAGTGGACTCGATGGGCCGAATGGCCTTACTTCCACTCCTATGTTTTATGGTCTTAATGGGGGGGTGCTGTGCACCCTCATATTACAAGGGGGGGTGTGGGCTATGCATCCTCAGATTACAAGGGGGGTGTGGGCTGTGCACCCTCAGATTACAGGGGGGTGGGGACTGTGCACCCTCAGATTACAGGGGGGTGGGGACTGTGCACCCTCAGATTACAGGGGGGGATGTGCACCCTCAGATTACAGGGGGGATGTGCACCCTCAGATTACAGGGGGGGGGGATGTGCACCCTCAGATTACAGGGGGGGGGGATGTGCACCCTCAGATTATAGGAGAGGGGGGATGTGCACACAGAGATTACAGGGGTGGGGGTTCTGTACACCCTCAGTTTACAGAGAGGGAAATGTACCCTTTGTTTACAGAGGGGGGTTGTGCACCCTCAGATTACAGGGGGGGGTGGGTGGGGGTTCTGTACACCCTCAGTTTACAGAGAGGGAAATGTACCCTTTGTTTACAGAGGGGGGTTGTGCACCCTCCGATTACAGGGGGGGGTGGGTGGGGTCTGTGCACCCTCAGTTTACAGAGAGGGAAATGTACCCTCAGATTACAGGGGTGTCTGTGCACCCTCAGTTTTCAGAGAGGGAAATGCACCCTCCGTTTTCAGAGAGGGAAATGCACCCTCCGTTTTCAGAGGGCGGACATGCACCCTCCGTTTTCAGAGAGGGAAATGCACCCTCCGTTTTCAGAGGGCGGACATGCACCCTCAGTTTTCAGAGGGCGGACATGCCCCCTGTGTTTACAGGGAGGGAGGGAGGGGACGCACCCCGTGTTTTCAGGGAGGGAGGGGACGCCCCCCCGTGTTTACAGGGAGGGAGGGAGGGGACGCACCCCGTGTTTACAGGGAGGGAGGGAGGGGACGCCCCCCCGTGTTTACAGGGAGGGAGGGAGGGGACGCCCCCCCCCCCCGTGTTTACAGGGAGGGAGGGAGGGGACGCACCCCGTGTTTACAGGGAGGGAGGGAGGGGACGCCCCCCCGTGTTTACAGGGAGGGAGGGAGGGGACGCCCCCCCCCCCCGTGTTTACAGGGAGGGAGGGAGGGGACGCCCCCCCCCCCCCCCCCCCGTTTACACGGAGGGAGGGAGGGGACGCACCCCGTGTTTACAGGGAGGGAGGGAGGGGACGCCCCCCCGTGTTTACAGGGAGGGAGGGAGGGGACGCCCCCCCCCGTGTTTACAGGGAGGGAGGGAGGGGACGCCCCCCCCCCCCCGTGTTTACAGGGAGGGAGGGAGGGGACGCCCCCCATGATTACAGGGAGAGAGGGGACGCACTCTCTGTTTACAGGGAGGGAGGGACGGGGTGGCGGTAAATGCAGCCTCTGTTTACAAAGGGTGGGGTGACTAATGCAGGATTTTCACTTATATTTTCAACTTTTGGCGATTTAAGCATTAAAAGACTGAGCTAGAGTGTTTGTCTGCAGTAGTCATATTTTGAAATCATCTTGCCCTGCAAGACAAGAAAGCTTTGAGGAGCCAAAGGAAAAACAGCCTGGGCTAATGCAATTTTATTTGATGGGGTGACGGGGGTTGGGGTTGACCCTGGCAAGTTCAGATGTGTTTTCAGCCTGGAGAGTTAATTTGTTTTCAGCTTGGGGAGATGATGTCATTGTTGGGTGGAGCTAAGGTATTCAGAAGTATTGAGAAATATTTTTGAGTTGAGGTCATATCTGGCTACCTTGTAGCCTACAATAAAAGTCTTTTTCTCTCCCAGGAGGCTAGTTATAAAATAGTATTAGTATTTAAAGCGATGCAGACTTGTCAGAGGTCAAGGGGAAGCTAAAACAAACCCTTTCAAACATCTTTTTGAAGTAATCAAGCCAGTCTGCAGCTGTGTTCTCAGCAGCCAGATCAGTTCTGGAAAGCAACAGTATTATTCTGTTCCATTGTGATGTAGGGTGGATTGAAAGATGGATGTTTTTTCCTTTCTTGTTTAATTAGGAAGAAATAGTAAGTAAGGGAATTGTATTTACTGTATTAAGTAGGTTTAAGGGGTAATTGTAAGCTATTTATGGGTGTGAGTTAAATAATAGATTGATCATAAAAGTTTTGTTTTAAAATACCAAATTCCTAATTCTTTCTGCAATCTCTCCTGGAGTGAAGTATTCGCTCTTCAGTCTTGGAAAAATAAAATATTGGTGTTTCGGTTCAGTGTCCTAGCCATAGTTGGGTCTGGTCTGGCCAGAGTGGTTTGCCGAGGGGAGGGACTGCCCCCTCGGGGTTTGCCGAGGGGAGGGTGGGAGGGACTGCCTCCTTGGGTTTGCCGATGGGAGGGAGGGAGGCACAGCCCCCTCGGGTTTGCCGATGGGAGGGAGGGACTGCCCCCTCGGATTTGCCGAAGTGAGGAAGGGAAGGACTGCCTCCTCGGGTTTGCTGAGGGGAGGGAGGGGGGCTCTGCCTCCTCGGGGTTTGCGGAAGGGAGGGACTGCCCACTCGGGTTTGCCGAGGAGAGGGAGGGAGGGACTGCCCCCATGGGATTTGGGGAGGGAGGGAGGGAGGCACTGCCTCTTTGGGTTTGCCGAGGGGAGGGAGGGACTGCCTCCTCGGGTTTGCTGTGGGGCGGGAGGGAGGCACTGCCTCTACGGGTTTGCCGAGGGGAGGGAGGGCGGGACTGCCCCCTCGGGTTTTGCCGAGGGGACGGAGGGAGGCTCTGCCCACTCGGGGTTTGCGGAGGGGAGGGAGGGAGGGACTGCCCACTCGGGTTTTGCCGGTGGGAGGGAGAGAGGGACTGCCCCCTCAGCTTTGCCGAGGGGAATGAGGGAGGCCCTGACCCCCCTCGGCAAACCCGAGGAGGCAGTCCCCCCCTCCCCTCGGCAAACTCCGAGTGGGCAGTCCCTTCCTCCCTCTGCAAACCTGAGGGGGAAGTCCCTCCTTCCCTCCCTCCCCTCGGGTTTGCCGAGGGGAGGGAGGGACTTCCCCCTCAGGTTTGCAGAAGGAGGAAGGGACTGCCCACTCGGAGTTTGCCGAGGGGAGGGGGGGACTGCCTCCTCGGGTTTGCCGAATGGAGGGAGGGTGGGACTGCCCCCTCAGGTTTGCCGAGGGGAATGAGGGAGGCACTGACCCCCCTCGGGTTTGCCGAGGGGAGGGGAGGGAGGGACTTTCCCCTCAGGTTTGGGGAGGGAGGGACAGCCCACTCGGGGTTTGCCGGGGAGGGGGGGACTGCCTCCTCGGGGTTTGCCGAGGGGAGGGTGGGTGGGACTGCCCCCTCTGGGTTTGCCGAGGGGAGGGAGGGTGGGACAGCCCCCTTGGGGTTTGCGGAGGAGGGAATGCCTGCCTCTTCTGGTTTGCCGAGGGGAGGGAGGGACTGCCCCCTCGGGGTTTGCCGAGGGGAGGGACTGCCCCCTCGGGGTTTGCCGAGGGGAGGGAGGGAGGGACTGCCTCCTCGGGTTTGCCGAGGGGAGGGAGGGAGGCACAGCCCCCTACGGGTTGCCGATGGGAGGCAGGGTCCTGCCCCCTCGGATTTGCCGAAGTGAGGGAGGGAAGGACTGCCTTCTCGGGTTTGCCGAGGGGAGGGAGGGACTGCCTCCTCGGGGTTTGCCGAGGGGAGGGGGACTGCCTCCTCGGGTTTGCCGAGAGGAGGGAGAGAGGGAGGGACTGCCTCCTCGTGGTTTTCCGAGGGGAGGGGCGACTGCCTCCTCGGGTTTGCCGAGGGGAGGGAGGGTGGGACTGCACAATCGGGGTTTGCTGAGGGGAGGGGGGGGACTGCCTCCTCGGGGTTTGCGGAGGGGAGGGAGGGAGGGACTGCCCCCTCGGGTTTGCGAAGGGAGGGAGGCACTGCCTCTTTTGGTTTGCCGAGTGGAGGGAGGGACTGCCTCCTCGGGTTTGCCGAGGGGAGGGAGGGAGGCACTGCCTCTTCGGGGTTTGCCGAGGGGAGAGAGGGAGGGAGGGACTGCCTCCTCGAGTTTGCCGAGGGGAGGGATGGAGGCACTGCCTCTTTGGGTTTGCCGAGGGGAGGGAGGGACTGCCTCCTCTAGTTTGCTGAGGGGAGGGAGGGACTGCCCCCTTGGGTTTGCAGAGCGGAGGGAGGCACTGCCTCTCGGGTTTTGCTGAGGGGAGGGAGGGCGGGACTGCCTCCTCAGGTTTTACCGGGGGGAGGGAGGGAGGGAGGCTCTGTCCCCTCGGGGTTTGCGGAGGGGAGGGAGCGAGGGACTGCCCACTCGGGTTTTGCCGGGGGGAGGGAGGGAGGGACTGACCCCCCTCGGGTTTGCCGAGGGGAGGGAGGGAGGGACTTCCCCCTCAGGTTTGCAGAGGGAGGGAGGGACTGCCCACTCGGGGTTTGCCGTGGGGAGGGGGGACTGCCTCCTCGGGTTTGCCGAGGGGAGGGAGGGTGGGACTGCTCCCTCAGGTTTGTCGAGGGGAATGAGGGAGGCACTGACCCCCCTCGGGTTTGCCGAGGGGAGGGAGGGAGGGACTGCACACTCGGTGTTTGCCGAGGGGAGGGGGGGACTGCCTCCTCGGGTTTGCCGAGGGGAGGGAGGGAGGCACTGCCCCCTCGGGTTTGCAGAGGGAGGAAGGGAGGGACTGCCTCCTCGGGTTTGCCAAGGGGTGGGAGGGAGGCACTGCCTCCTCGGGTTTGCCAAGGGGAGGGGCTACACCACACTTCCCTTTGTATTTGTATTACAAGATTGGGGGGGGGGGGTTTGCAGCCGGTGTGACATTGAGTGTCATTTGCCTCTGGGAGCCATCAAAGTAGAGTGAGCAGAAATTGTAGGATAATGATCAAAACCTCTCCGGAGTGTCTGGTGGCATCGTGGTTATGCAGATAGATCCAGAAACATAACAGCTTGACACCTCAGCGATGAGGTGTGTTTCCTTCATTGTGTGAAAACCTGGTATAGAAAATCTGTTTGCATTTTGGCAGTAAATATTCCTTGAAATGTAACCGTTTTGCTCAGTCCTAAATGTCACCAATAGTAGTCTCGCACTGAATAATAATAATTGCTTATTGTCACAAGTAGGCTTCAATGAAGTTACTGTGAAAAGCCCCTAGTCGCCACATTCCGGAATCTGTTCGGGGAGGCTGGTATGGGAATTGAACCTGCGCTGCTGCCTTATTCTGCATTATAAGGCAGCAATTTAGCCCAGTGTGCTAAATCAGCCCCTGATGCAAATGTTGTCCAAATGGTTGTTTTTGCCTAAGAAATTCTGTTAAATCTACTGATGGGAAAATGCATTTATGGCGAAAACTTTTTCTATTCTCCATTTGCTGTTTAATCTCTCTACCCACATCATCAAGCTTTTTTCAAAATAAGATCTGAGGTTAATTTTGCATCTCTAAAAATTATTTGTTTCTTTTTGAATCAGAAAACTGATGAAGGACACTGTAGTAAAGTGGCTGCACACTACAACGAGCTTCAGGAATGTGGCTTGGCAGTTCGTAATCAGAGCCGTATCGTTTACATGCGCAACTTCAACAACTGGATCAAGAGTGTGCTTATTGGTATGTTTATAATCTGATTTATAGTGCATTTGCACCTCTGGAAGCGGGGGAATGGAAGGCTCGCATTTTTCACATTCTCAGGATGTCCATAAGCCAATTACGTACATCCAACGTAGAGCAGTAACGTAGGAATAATGGCAGCCGGTTTGATGAATATTGGACCAGGATACCGAGGAGATCTCTCCCCTCAAACTTTGAAAACAGGTCCATGGGCTCTTTTGTGTCCAGCTCAAGGGTTTCAAATTTAATTTGATGTAGAGTGATTTAAAATAAAATTCGTATTGGCTCAACAGACTGCCAAATCTGTGACTGAACAGAAAACATCTGATTCACAGGCTATTATTATGGGAGGCGGTGGCGTAGTGATATTGTCACTGGACTAGTAATCCAGAGACCTCGGGTAATGTTTTTGTGTTCGAATCCCACCATGGCAGCTGGTGAAATTTGAATTCAGTAAAAATCTGGAATTAATTGTGTAACGGTGACCATGAAAGCATTGTCCTGGCCCAGCCAGCGACGCCCACATCCCAAGAACAATTTTTAAAGAAAGAAATTGCATTTTACCATCCAATACTTGAAACCCCAGAATTGGCAAAGCTATTTACATTCAGGTTTACATGCATATCTCGGTGGTAAACTGGCAAGGTGCAGAAGGCAGCCTATGTCACGATGAATCAATTTATTCCCATTTCCTGATCACACATGCCTGCACTCACTGCTGTATGTTTGTTGCATATTCTTTCCACAATGTTGTATTCTATGGGAATAGGGAGGGTTTCGTTTTTTGGACACAGTGATAGCATTGAAGGGGGAGTTGTTGGGCAACAAAACCCAATCATTGTAGTGCACTTTCTGCAACTTTGAGTAGTTTGTATTAATCTAAAATAGCAAGGCTAGACTATTATATGCTTATAAAGTTGTCATCACTTTACATTGTAAAAAGACAAGAAAATATGATGAAATGAAAATCGCTTATTGTCGCAAGTAGGTTTCAATGAAGTTACTGTGAAAAGTCCCTGGCACAAAGAAAAATGGTTGTGGTCGTTGGAGGTCAATCAATTAATGCCAGGACATCACTGACTCTGCGGAGTCTGCATTTTCTCCGTGGCTGCGTGGGTTTCTGTCAGGTGAAATGAAAAATTGAAAATGGCTTATTGTCACGAGTAGGCTTCAATGAAGTTACTGTGAAAGCCCCTAGTCGCCACCTTCCAGCGCCTGTTCGGGGAAGCTGGTACGGGAATTGAACCGTGCTGCTGGCCTGCCTTGGTCTGCTTTCAAAGCCAGTGATTTATCCGTGTGCTAAACAGCCCCTGAGAAACCTGAAACTAAAATGTGCAGGAGGAAGGCAAGCATCTGAAAGAGAAAGATAGTTATACAATTTTGATGTACTCATCCGAACGGGATAACAAGTTACAGATAAAATGTAACCTTGACCTGAAACGTGTTCTGCTATCACTTCAGGGATCTCCACAAACTACACCGGCCTCCATTTTAAAAGTGTGGTTAATACTCAAGTTCAAGAAATTTTTGAGGTAAACTTGATTTTTATTGCAGGAGAGTATCTTGAACAAGTGAAGCAGAAGAACAGGCACAGCATCTGTGTCTTGGACCTAGGTTGTGGAAAAGGTGGTGATTTACTGAAGTGGAAAAAAGGACAAATTAATAAATTGGTTTGTGTTGGTAAGTAAGAGAGAACAAACTGGATCCGTTTTGGAAATTGGTCCAGAACCAAGCAGTATATAAAATATTTGGATAAGACGATTTGCTTTTATCTTTGGGTTGATGCATGAATTAAATGTAATTAAGATATAACTTAATTTTACAACTCGAACAACGTGCAGATTCTGACTAAAGTGTTTGAAATTTACAAGTTTCAATCCTGTTTTAAAAACAAATAAAATAGTTGGAAAGAAAGCCGTAAACATGTTTTTGCTATTTGTTTTAAACTAAGCTTAAGCTTTGTGATGGGAACTGTTTAGCAGTTATTAAGTCCAATAGAATGAGCATGTAGTCCAATTTATTTAGCTATTGAAGAATAATTTTCTAATTTCATTCTGTTCCCTCATAATTTTTGTCTTCTGGCCCTTTTAAGCCAGTTACTTCCAGTGAGATTATTTGTGATCACATAATACATTTCTCTCACTATTTATTGACCTCTTTGTGAAATGAAGCTTGTGTTATCATTTTCAGATCGCAAAGGAATCTATTTTACTATTTAAATTGTTTTAAAAAAAATATAGAATTTTTCTTATTTCATTCCTGGGATATGGGTGTTATTGCCAAGACCGATAGTTATTGCCCGTTGCTAATTGTCTCTGAGAACTTGGTGATGCACTGTTCTAATCCCAATGGGGGAGATGCGGTTAGGGATAGAGTTCCTTGACCGTACCATACTAGTTACTGTTATTATTTTTTTTTAAATGGTATTAATTTACAAACCTGTTGACTGTAGTTATTGGGCTGCCGAATATCTCGGGTATTTTAAAATTAAAATAATTTCAACTGTGTTGTGGCACCGGGTCAAGTGGGGACGGAATTGACTCCACGCTGGCCCAGGGTGTCGGAATAATACGGGAAAGGCATTTGAACGGATTGAGTGGAATTATTTGATGTACAAGTTACGGATATTCGGGTTAGGAGAGGTTGACTAATTCCTCTTTAAATGGTCCCCCTTGGGATTTAAGTATTTGAGTGTTTCAATTGCCCTTCAGGTATGTATGGGGCCAACTTTGTTTGGTTGATTGCATCTATTATATGGGATTTAGCTTGTTGGTCAGCCCTGTTGGTTTCTTGGCTGGGAAGGATTGCCCCGATCAAAATTAATGTGTTTCCTAGATTGTTGTACCCCCTGCAGATGCTGCCGTATTACTAGAATTATTAAGAAGTCTTACAACACCAGGTTAAAGTCCAACAGATTTGTTTCAAACACAAGCTTTTGGAGCACTGCTCCTTCCTCAGGTGAATGGAGAGATATGTTCCAGAAACATATATATAGACAAAGTCAGAGATGCCAGACAATGCTTGGAATGCGGGCATTTGCGGGTAATCAAATCATTACAGATCCAGAAATAGGGGATGATCCCAGGTTAAAGAGGTGTGAATTGTCTCAAGCCAGGACAGTTGGTAGGATTTTGCAAGTTCAGGCCAGATGGTGGGGGGTGAATCTAATGAGACATGAATCCAAGATCCCGGTTGAGGCCGCACTCATGCATGCGGAACTTAGCTATAAGTCTTTGCTCGGCAATTCTGCGTTGTCGCGTGTCCTGAAGACCGCCTTGGAAAACGCTTACCCGGAGATCAGAGGCTGAATGCCTGGTGATTGTCGCACGATGCCCGTTCATCCGTGGTCGCACTGTCTGCATGGTCTTGCCAATGTACCACGCTTCGGGACATCCTTTCCTGCAGCGTATGAGGTAGACTACATTGGTCGAGTCGCAAGAGTATGTGCCGCGTACCTGGTGGGTGGTGTTTCCATGTGTAATGGTGGTATCCATGTCGATGATCTGGCATGTCTTGCAGAGATTGCCCTGGCAGGGTTGTGTGGTGTCATGGTCGCTGTTCTGAAGGCTGGGTAATTTGAGCAAACAATGGTTTGTTTGAGGTTGTTGGAGCTTAACAAATAAGAGGCTAGGCTTCTTCCTGTTCCAGATAAATGAGCTAATCATTCCATTGATTTGGTTCACCTGAGGAAGGAGCACTGCTCCGAAAGCTCGTGTTTGAAACAAACCTGTTGGACTTTAACCTGGTGTTGTAAGACTTCTTACTTTGCTCACCCCAGTCCAACGCCGGCATCTCCACATCATAGAATTATTAAGGAAATCAATGGAATGATTAGCTCATTTATCTGGAACAAGAAGAAGCCTAGCCTCTTATTTGTTAAGCTCCAGTTCCTCGGCCTAAGGAAGGTTTGGGTGACTGGAATATTAGGCTATATCAGCTGGCCCCTTGTTTAAGGTTTGAAGGATTGGGTTAGAAAGGACCCTTCATCTACTTGGCTCAATATTGAAGCAGACCGCTCAGTTTATCTTCCACAGGTCTTGTTGTTCAGTGGTACTTTAAGGCAGGTTGTGCTAGGTGCAATGTTTATTATTAATACTCTTAGAGCGTGGAGATTAGTCTGTCGACGAGAAGGGAGATCTAAACTAACTTCTGTTCTCCTATTCAAGATAGTCTAGACTTTCCACCCGGTCTAATTGACCATGGATTTGACACTTGGAGCGATAGAAGCATTTGTAGGCTGGGAGACTTGTTCAGAGATGCTTCCTTGTCATCCTTTGAGCAGCTTTGTCAACAATTTGCCATTGCGAGACACTTTTTAAAAAAAAAAGTATTTACAATTTAGATTTTATCCTTAATAAAACAACATTATGTCTTGACTCTGATGGAAAAGAATCCCTGGTGGAAAGAATCCTCAATTGTGTGGAGCCCAAACAAGTTCATGATACTTTAAATTCCAGACCCTGTGTTAACACATCCGTGTACCTTACAGTCTTGGAGAAAGGACTTGGCAATCAATATTGACGGGGCAACATGGGTAATATATGGGTTTGAACATAGAACATACAGTGCAGACGGAGGCCATTCGGCCCATCGAGTCTGCACCGACCCACTTAAGCCCTCACTTCCATCCTATCCCCGTAACCCAATAACCCCTCCTCACCTTTTTGGACACTAAGGGCAATTTATCTTGGCCAATCCACCTAAACTGCACATCTTTGGATTGTGGGAGGAAACTGGAGCACCCGGAGGAAACCCACACAGACACGGGAGAACGTGCAGACTCCGCACCGACAGTGACGCAGCGGGGAATCGAACCTGGGGCCCTGGCGCTGTGAAGCCACAGTCCTATCCACTTGTGCTACCGTGCTGCCCAAAATAGCAGTGAGTAGATGCACATTTAAAGAATAATAATAACTTACTGTCACAGGTAGGCTTCAATTAAGTTACTGTGAAAAGCCCTTAGTCGCCACATTCCGCCGCCTGTTACGGGAATTGAACCCGCGTTGCTGGCATTATTCTACATTACAAGCCAGCTCTTTAGCACACTGTGCTAAACGAGCCTTTAAAATTTTGGTTTGTTAAAAAAAATGGAGACCCAGGCCAAAATACCACACCACTTGCATACATCATCTAGTCTTAGACACGGGTTTGATCCTGCTAAATCACCGATGTGCCTAAAGTGCCTGGTAGTTGAGGGTGATTACATACATTGCTCTGGACCCTTGTTGAGATTCTATCCTTGTGGTAGGGAGTCGTTAGGATGCTGGAGAGGATTTTTGATAGAGCTTTACATACTAATCCTGTCTCCTGATTCTGGGTCTTGCAGGTGGAGAATTACTAACTCTAACGAGAAAAAGCTGTACAATATCCTGTCCATTGTGGCTCATAGGAATATCCTATGCTGATGAATTAGTGACAGATATCCTTCAATCCAAAACTTGCATAGGTTAATTATGGAATGCATCTCTATGGAATTCCTGACCTCTCTGATCCGTTCTAAGTCTGATGCATTTTGCAAATTATGGGACTCCCACCTTAAATTCATGGCTCCATTTTGGCTGACTTACTCCTATTGGGATTTTCATCAGCTAATTAATTTCATTTTGTTAGTCTTGATATTGCAATACATAAAGGCATGCACCCTGAACTGAAATGTTCTTCATTTTGTCGTGCTCAATTTGTTAATCTTGTTGAATTAATCTATTAAATAAACTAGAGGCACCAGTTCCTTAAGTATACTGTCCTGAATTTATTTTGACTTGCTTGTTCCTATGGTCATTAGAATTCTTGTTCTGCTCTGTACCTTTTTTGCGCTGATATCCTTTTGTTACTTTGTTTATTGTAAAAAGAAATATGAAAAAACCCTAATAAAAATATATTTAAAGTTATCTTCATGATCAGCCATGAGTAGCGGAGCAGGCTCGAAGGGCTGAATGGCCTCCTCCTATTTTCTATGTTTCTGTGAGGATAATTGCATAAATTCTTTTTCATCCTTTCTCCTCTAACAGATATTGCTGATATTTCTGTGGAACAGTGCATTCAGCGGTACGGTGACATGAAAAACAGATGTTACTCTAACGAACGTCTTTTTGCTGCAGAGTTTGTACGGGCAGACTGCACCAAGGTAAAATGCTTCAAATCTGGGACGTGCTTCAGCTCTATAATCCACCATAATACATGAAAATCTTAATAAAAGTAGATGCATTGCAACATTTTAGAAGTATATTTTTAGCAGCAATGACACTATAATGTTCATAACTCAGGAAAACATTTTGTTTAGATAATCATTTACTTCATAAGCAGATTATGGCAATAACCTTTTTTGTGTTTCTAAATGCCTGTAGTTTTCTAATGCTCCTCCAATTTATAGTCTGCTTCGCATTCAAGTGTTTTATCCAACAAGTTCAAGGAGGCTCACTTGGACTTTAGCGTTTAAGAGATGGATTAGCAGACAGTTTGTTTTTCCCAACTTTAAATTGAATGCAGTAAACTGTACAAAGACCTCAGTAATTTGGATGTTTTGCTGCTTTCTAATGACTGGAGAAAGATGTAAGTAGGACAAAGGGATTAGCTATTTGCAAGAACTATTCTTGCAAAGAACTGTTATCAAGGTGATAAACTGGATTGGCCTGCTTGTATGCTGTAGACTGCTCTGGTCCAAAACCCTCTGCAGTACAGGAGTTGGTCAGCACGGTAGCATTGTGGATAGCACAATCTCTTCACAGCTCCAGGGTCCCAGGTTCGATTCCGGCTTGGTTCACTGTCTGTGCGGAGTCTGCACATCCTCCCCGTGTCTGCGTGGGTTTCCTCCGGGTGCTCCGGTTTCCTCCCACAGTCCAAAGATGTGCAGGTTAGGTGGATTGGCCACGATAAATTACCCTTAGTGTCCCTTAGTGTTGGGTGGGGTTACTGGGTTATGAGGATAGGGTGGAGGTGTTAACCTTGGGTAGGGTGCTCTTTCCAGGAGCCGGTGCAGACTCGATGGGCTGAATGGCCTCCTTCTGCACTGTAAATTCTATGATTCTATGGTCGCCATCTCGTTTTTGTTTCATGACCATTTACTTAGCTGTCAATCATTGGCTTAAATGTGTATAATCTGTTTCATCAAATTTATTTCGCTTTCACCAAGGATGCAAAGTTAGTTCACGACAGCATTGCATTCTTTCTCATCTGGAGATTGAGGGAGACTGAATGTGGGTGGTGAGTGTATGCTAACTAACTAGGCTGAACCTCTTGGAGTTAAGTACAAAATACTGTTGTGATTGTAATGAAATCTTTAAATTATTTAATATTTATTTTCTTTCACAGGACAAGGATGGTATTGGCTAGACTAGCATTTATTGCCCAACCCTAATTGTCATTGAGAAGGTGGTGGGATCTTCAGTTGTTTGAACCACAGCACAAAATACCACAGATGGAGGTTACTTAGCCCATAATGCCCGAGTCAGCTCTTTGAAGTAAAATAGACCATAGAGAAATCCAGCACAGAACAGGCCCTCCGGCCCACGATGTTGTGCCGAACTTTTGTCCTAGGTTAATCATAGATTATCATAGAAATTTGGACGCTAAGGGCAATTTATCATGGCCAATCCACCCAACCTGCACATCTTTGGACTGTGGGAGGAATCCGGAGCACTCGGAGGAAACCCACGCACACACGGGTAGGATGTGCAGACTCCACACAGACAGTGACCCAAGCCGGAATCGAACCTGGGACCCTGGAGCTGTGAAGCAATTGTGTTATCCACAATGCTACCGTGCTGCCCTTAAGAAGAAATTAATCTACACACCATTATTCTACCATAATCCATGTACCTATCCAATAGCCGCTTGAAGGTCCCTAATGTTTCCGACTCAACGACTTCCACAGGCAGTGCATTCCATGTACCCACTACTCTCTGGGTAAAAAACCTACCTCTGACATCCCCCCCCTATAATCTTCCACCATTCACCTTAAATTTATGTCCCCTTGTAATGGTTTGTTCCACCCGGGGAAAAAGTCTCTGACTGTCTACTCTATCTATTCCCCATATCATCTTATAAACCTCTATCAAGTCGCCCCTCATCCTTCTCCGTTCTAATGAGAAAAGGCCTAGTACCCTCAACCTTTCCTCGTAAGACCTACTCTCCATTCCAGGCAACACCCTGGTAAATCTCCTTTGCACCTTTTTCAAAGCTTCCACATCCTTCCTAAAATGAGGTGACCAGAACTGCACACAGTGCTCCAAATGTGGCCTGACCAAGGTTTTGTACAGCTGCATCATCACCTCACGGCTCTTAAATTCAATCCCTCTGCTAATGAACGCTAGCACACCATAGGCCTTCTTCAAAGCTCTATCCACTTGAGTGGCAACTTTCAAAGATCTATGAACATAGACCCCAAGATCTCTCTGCTCCTCTACATTGCCAAGAACCCTACCGTTAACCCTGTATTCCGCATTCATATTTGTCCTTCCAAAATGGACAACCTCACACTTGTCAGGGTTAAACTCCATCTGCCACTTCTCAGCCCAGCTCTGCATCCTATCTATGTCTCTTTGCAGCCGACAACAGCCCTCCCCACTATCCACAACTTCACCAATGTTCGTACCATCTGCAAATTTACTGGCCCACCCTTCAACTCCCTCATCCAAGTCATTAATGAAAATCACAAACAGCAGAGGACCCAGAACTGATCCCTGCGGTACGCCACTGGTAACTGCGCTCCAGGCTGAATATTTGCCATCCACTACCACTCTGACTTCTATTGGTTAGTCAGTTCGTTATCCAACTGTCCATATTTCCCACTATCCCATGTCTCCTTACTTTCTGCATAAGCCTACCATGGGGAACATTATCAAATGCCGTACTAAAATCCATGTACACTACATCAACTGCTTTATCTTCATCCACATGCTTGGTCACCTCCTTAAAGAAGTTAATAAGACTTGTAAGTCAAGACCTACCCCTCACAAATCCATGCTGACTATCCATAATCAAGCAGTGTCTTTCCAGATGCTCAGAAATCCTATCCTTCAGTAACCTTTCCATTACTTTGCCTACCACCGAAGTAAGACTAACTGGCCTGTAATTCCCGGGGTTATCCCTATTCCCTTTTTTGAACAGGGGGACGGCATTTGCCACTCTCCAATCCCCTGGTACCACCTCTGTTGACAGTGAGGACAAAAAGATAATTGCCAACGGTTCTGCAATTTCATTTCTTGCTTCCCATAGAATCCTTGGATATATCCCGTCAGGCCCGGGGAACTTGTCTATCCTCAAGTTTTTCAAAATGCCCAACACATCTTCCTTCCTAACAAGTATCTCCTCTAGCTTAACAGTCTGTTTCACACTGTCCTCTCCAACAATATGGCCCCTCTCATTTCTAAATACTGAAGAAAAGTACTCGTTCAAGACCTCTCCTATTTCTTCAGACTCGATACACTTGATCGGACCTACCCTCGCTCTAGTCATTCTCATATTTCTCACATATGTGTAAAAAACCTTGGGGTTTTCCTTGATCCGACCCGCCAAAGATTTTTCATGCCCTCTCTTAGCTCTCCTAATCCCTTTCTTCAGTTCCCTCCTGGCTATCTTGTATCCCTCCAGCGCCCTGTCTGAACCTTGTATCCTCAGCCTTACATAAGTCTCCTTCTTCCTTTTAACAAGACATTTAACCTCTCTTGTCAACCATGGTTCCCTCACTCGACCATCTCTTCCCTGCCTGACAGGGACATACATATCAAAGACACGCAGTACCTGTTCCTTGAACAAGTGTCCTTCCCTGACTGCCTATGTTCCCAACTTATGCAATTCAATTCCTGTCTGACACCATTGTATTTACCCGTCCCCAATTATAAACCTTGCCCTGCTCCACGCACCTATCCCTCTCTATTACTAAAGTGAAAGTCACAGAATTGTGGTCACTACCTCCAAAATGCTCCCCCCCCTAACAAATCTATCACTTGCCCTGGTTCATTACCGAGTACCAAATCCAATATGGCCTCCCCTCTGGTCGGACAATCTACATTCTGTGTTAGAAAAGCTTCCTCGACACACTGCACAAACACCGCCCCATCCAAACTATTTGATCTAAAGAGTTTCCACTCAATGTTTGGGAAGTTGAAGTCACCCATGACTACTACCCTGTGACTTCTGCACCTTTCTAAAATCTGTTTCCCAATCTGTTCCTCCACATCTCTGCTGCTATTGGGGGGCCTATAGAAAACTCCCAACAAGGTAACTGCTCCTTTCCTATTTCTGACTTCAACCCATACTACCTCATAGGCAGATCCTCCTCGAACTGCCTTTCTGCAGCTGATATACTATCTCTAATTAACAATGCCACCCCCCCACCTCTTTACCATCCTCCCTAATCTTGTTGAAACATCTAGAACCAGGGACCTCCAACAACCATTTCTGCCCCTCTTCTATCCAAGTTTCCGTGATGGCCACCACATCGTAGTCCCAAGTACCGATCCATGCCTTAAGTTCACCCACAATCTAATTAGTTCCATGCCTCTTTCCCATAGCCTCGCATCTTTATCTATTTATCTTCCACTATTTATCTAGTTATCTTTTGAATGTTATTGAATCTGCTTCCCTCACCTTTCCCTGCATTACAGATGATCACAACTTGCAGTGCAGACTTTTTTCTCCTTGTGCCATCTCTGGTCCTTTTTGTCAACTTCTTTAAACCTCGGTCTTCTAGTTACTGATTTGTCTGCCATTGGAAGCAGTCTCTTTTTGCTTACTCTATCAAAGCCCCTATCAAATGCCCCCTTAAGCTTCTCCGCTTGCAAGAAGAGCAATCCTACTTTCTCCAGCCTGTCCACTCATGTCTGATGCGATGTCTGATGAATCTCCTCTGCCCCCTCTGACAGCCCTCAATATCCTTTGTAAATGTTGCCCATTTAAAGAAATTTGGAAACTTGTCCCCTGTCATCACAATCGTGGCTAAGGTGGAAGACGTACAATAAGCTTTAGTTGAAACAAAAATGATCACAATGATTTGTGACACATTTAGAAAGGCATTCAGCAGAAGATGGGAGACAAGTGTTTAAGAACTGTATATTTTTATTATTAACCTATATTCTTAGAATGCTCAGTTTTAGTTTAATCCTTGGTGTATGTTTAATGTAAATTGGCATTGCTATTTTTTTCAGGAGTTACTGGCTGAGAAATATCAGGATCCTGACATCATGTTTGATATCTGTAGCTGTCAGTTTGTCTACCACTATTCCTTTGAGACATTGCAACAGGCTGACACCATGCTGAAGAATGCCTGTGATCGCTTGCGCCCCGGCGGGTACTTCATTGGCACTACACCAAATGCTTATGAACTTGTGTGAGTCTGAATTTACCTTGGAGTAAACATCATTGCCAAAATTGCAACAAGAGTATGGGAGAAATAATCGGCGGGGACACTGAATGACAAAACTCTAATTTAGACCCCAATGAGAGGGTGACAAGCATGTGTGATGCGTTGGGCTGAGTTCACCACATTCTGCAGTTTCTGGTGATCTTATTTATCAATATGAACCGTTATAACTTGCCTGATTTTAATGGCCTGAATTTGTCCTCCCAGTTACTTATTCCCATATTAGAAACAGAATGCTCTGTTGCAAGTGGTGCCCTCCCACAATGCCTCCATCACTTTATAGGGGCGTAATGGAATAGACTGCTGCTTGCTTGCAGCTGCAAGAACACTCCAGAATCTCCACATCTGGGATGAAGCATTCAACTTAATTGATACCTCATGCACTTAGTAGCTTGAACACCAGCATAAACATAACTAGTGTACATCATCTACAGGATGCACTACAGCAACTTGCCGAGGTTTTGTCAGTTCCCAAACCTGTAACCTCTGCCACCTTGAAGGACAGGGCAGCAGGTGCATGGGAACAGCACCTCCCAAGTCCCCCTCCATGTTAGATGGCATTCTGACCTGGACCATGATTGCTGTGGGAAAGTCCTGGAACTCCCTACCAAACTACTGTGGGGGCACCTTCACCATACAGTCTACAGTGGCTCATGAAGACCCACCAGTATTTACCCAGTATTGCCTAGGGATAGACAGATGCCAGCAGCATCAGTGAACTCCACATCCTGAGAACGAATGCAAGAAAAACCTATTTCACGTGTTCAGTTGCATTTAAGAACATAAGAAATAGGAGCAGGAATAGGCGTTTGAGTCCGTTCCCTCATTCAATAAGATCATAGTTGATCTTCTACCTCAACTGACCTTCCTCCGTATCCCCATATTCCTTAAATTCTTTACAATTCCAAAAATCTATTTGGCTCTGTCTTGAATATGGGGCAGCACGGTTGCATAATGGTTAGCACTGTGGCTTCACAGTGCCAGGGTCCCAGGTTTGATTCCCCGCTGGGTCACTGTCTGTGCGGAGTCTGCACGGTCTCCCTGTGTCTGCGTGGGTTTCCTCCGGATGCTCCGGTTTCCTCCCACGTCCGAAGACGTGCAGGTTAGGTGGATTAGCCATGCTAAATTTCCCTTAGTGTCCACAAAGGTTAGGAGGGGTTATTGGATTCAGGGGATAAGGTGGAAGTGAGGGCTTAAGTGAGTCGGTGCAGACTCGATGGGCTGAATGGCCGCCTCCTGCATTGTGTGTTCTATGTGCTCATTGACTGCGCATCCACTTCCCTCTGGGGTAGAGAATTCCAAAGATTCACAAGCCTCTTGTGAAGAAATTCCTTCTCATCTCCGTTCAAAATTGTTGACCCGTTATTCTGACATTGTGACTCCTTGCTCTAGATTCCTTATTCAAGGGAAAAATCATCCTTCACTTACCCTGTCAAGCCCCTTAAGAATTTCATGTGTTTCAATTAGCTCACCTCTCGTTCTTCTAAACTCTTGGAAAGATAGGTCAGGTTATTCTGTCTCTCCTGATAGGGCAATCTGCTCATCCTAGGAATCCGTCTGATCTGCTATTCCGAGGAATCAATCTAGCGAACCTTTGATGCATTTCCTCTAAGCTAAGCATATTCTTTCTTGGATAAGGAAATCAAAAAAGTAACTGTACTTCAGGTGTGGTCTCGCCAAACCCCTGAGACATTGCAATGAAACATATTGACTCCAATTTGTTTGTAATGAAAGCAAACATACCATTTGCTTCCTTAATTGCTTGCTGTAACTTTTGCGAATTCTATTAAAGGATACGTGGCAAGGTCCTGTTGATTGCCAACATTTCCCAGTCTGTCACCTTTTTAAAACATGTTTTTATCTTTTTATTTTCTTAAAGTAGAAACTTTACATTCCTCCTCTCCAACTTCCATCTGCCATGTTCTTGCCCACTCAGCTAACTATCGCATCTACCGTTGCAGTCTCTTTGTATCCTTCTCATAGCTTACTTGCCCACCTAACTTTGTATCCTCAGCAAACTTGAACACATTGCACTCAATCCCCCACACTATGTTACTGACTGAGGTTGGGAACAGCCGAGGTCGAGCACTTGGCAGCCGAAGGGATATTTGCAGAATCTTATCTGACTGAGCTTTGCTTGTTATTTGCCCTACTTCCTGTCTTGTAATCACCAGTCTTGAGGTCTCATTTGAAATGCCGTCAAGTTGATGTATTTTGTAATCTTCATCAATGTTGTATTTTACGCTTGTATCCGTTTTCTTGACCTTCAGTCTTTTTTCCGTGAATCATTACATTTTATCTCTGGGCCCCTTATTTGTCTGGGAATTGCTTCATGGAACCTTGTTTATTATATTGGTGGTAATCTTTTTTTTAAATAAAAAAGCGAAGCCTACCTCAATCCATTTGACATCCTTTCCCCAAGTGTTTGGACCTCAATTAGCTTTGTTTCCCCAGCAACAGATGTTTCTACTTTCTAACCATGCCTGTTGAGTTCTGTTAGCTACTTTTGATCCTGAGTTTAGTTAAATACCTGGCCTCCCCTCCGATTTCAAAGCGAATTGGATGGTCAGCCATGATCATAATGAATGGCGGAGTAGGCTCGAAGGGCCGAATGTCCTATTTTCTATGTTTCTATGTATTGTGTTAGTGTCTAAATATTTTATTTAGTTTTAAGAGGAGCTGACATTTTCATAAGTATTATGCACAATGCTGCTTTCAAATGACATCGGCGTCACTTCAGTTTATCTCTTTCCTCTTCAGAAAACGCCTGGAAGCATCAGAAACCAACTCGTTTGGAAATAAATTGTACAGCGTGACATTTCAGAAGAAGGGTGAATACCCACTCTTTGGCTGCCAGTATGACTTTAACTTGGAAGGAGTTGTTAATGTCCCTGAATTCCTTGTTTATTTTCCACTGTTTGAAGAGTAAGTTTCTGACTGGATTGTACTGTGGAGCAAGCAGTCCTGATTCAAAATTAGTAACCCCAGACTACCAGGCTACCTCGCTTGACATATTCACAATTAACATCTTCAAAAAATTAAAACATGAGTTTCAGACGACTTGTCTTAATTGTTGGAATATGACCTTTAGTTAAAATGTCATCCACAGGATCATAGAACAGCGTGGAAGGAGACAGATCCCCTGAGTGTTTCAACTCAAAATATTTTTTAACGTGCACGATACCAGTCAAACACATAATAATAACCGTTTATTGTTGCAGTGAAAAGCCCGAGTCGCCACATTCTGGCGCTTGTTCGGGTAAGCTAGTACGGGAATTGAACCCGCACTGCTGGCCTTGTTCTGCATCGCAAACCAGCTGTCTAGTCCACTGAACTAAACCAGCCCACTTAATGTGTAAGTGGACAGTCACAAACAGCAGCAAGCTTTAATCCTTGCCTTGAGTTCCAGGGAAACTTAACATTTACACTGGTAAAACAAATCTGCGTTTGCAGTTTGAAAAAAGGTGGGACTTGCTTTTCATGCCCCTTGGAACATCCTAAAGCCAGTGAATAACTATTGAAGTGCAGTAATTGTTGTAGGAAATATGGCAACCAATTTGCTCAATGCATGCTCCCACAAACAGCAATATGATAAAGACCAGACAATATTTTTTGTGTAGTTATGTTGTTTGAGGGGTAAATATTGGCTAAGACTCCTGGAGAATTCCCCATACTCTTTGAAATAGTGTCTTGGAATCTTTTGCTTCCACAGGTAAACAGGGCTTCAGATTAAGGTGCAAAATGGCACCTCTAATGGTTCAGCACTCTCAGTACTGCAGGAGGGTCAGCCTAGTCTCCTGTTCTCCAGTTTCTGGAGTGGGACACAATCTGCTGCCAACTGAGGCACAGCTGATACCAAGTAACCGAGCATCAGGATTAGTAGACCACTAGTTATCGGGAACTGCGTTCAGACAACTTTTATTTAAAAAGAAAACCCTCTTATGTTACTGCCTGGCGCAAATGGTTCACTGAGGCAGTTTGACCTGTAAAGGCCAAACGGCGAGCTACACTCTTGGGGGAAGGTCAGGACATTCTTTGCTGGCTTCCTTCAAGCTGAGTTGGGGTTGGGGAGATTTCAGAGGCTCTACCGCTTTGGGGGGAGCTTTCCACGTTCTAGGCAATTTTTAATTGAACTGAAATACAGCTCACAGTGTAAGCACGGTTTTGTGGCTCTTCCAAAAAAGAATATTCAGTGTTTTTTCTCTCCCTTTGTAATTTGTTGTAAATTGGTCCCCAGTCAATATTTTTGAGAAAGCGTACCTGTATTTGCTTTGAATCTTCACTTTCATTCTCTCTTAACCATCCTGCTCCCAGCTAAAAAAAAATTAAAAGAATTAAAGCGCAATTGCAATGAATTAGTTATGCAAGTCACACAATATTGTGCATCTTTTCATTTGGGGTAAGGGACTTGCCACTCTTGAAGTAATTGCTTGTACATTGGGAAATATAATGGGGGTTTTAATCTTCCAATTTGTTTCATGCTGGATTGTAGACCTGCTAAGGATAATTTTATGAGCTCATGGTTGTCCATTAAAGTGAACATGTTAGTGTGTTAGTAAATGTGTTTGTGAGCTCATTGTGGGAATTAAAGCCTTTACCATGCATTACTGCCCCCTCAGACAATTGGCCAAATCCTTTTCGATATAATTTCTCCCAGTATGGGGGTTCAGTGTAATTTGATAAACTATTCCTGTTTGTGCTTCTAGGATGGCTAAAAAGCACAAGATGAAGCTCATTTTAAAAATGACTTTTGCGGAATTTTTTAAAGAAAAAGTCCAGAATTCCGAACACAAAATGCTGTTGAAGAAAATGAAGTCATTGGAGGTAAAGATGAAATTGTAGCAAACGAAGATTCTGGCCACTTCACACTGGATGAGCATCAATGGCCTCTCTGATGTTGACTTAATTTTGTTAATGTTAAAACGCATGAAATATCAAGTTTGTGGTGCAAAATTCAGCGTGCTTGGGATTGGTTGAAATCAAAAGTTTTAATTTGGATGTTTTTCCAACATTGTGGTTAATGAATGGCTCTGTTTCCTTTCCTCGTTTGGGAGGACGAGTTGATACAGAAAGTTTCACAGTCTCAATTTGCAGAAATCAGAACTTTATGGAATCGACACACTCCTGCGTTGGATCTGAAAGTTATGAATTAGTCATAGAGGCTTACAGCATGAAAACCGTCCCCTCAGCCCAACTTGTCCATTCTGCCCACTTTTTACCACTAAGCTAGTCCCAATTGTGTGTGTCATATTTTAGTATTGCTAATTACACTTCATACTGGCTGCTTAGTTGCAAATGTAAGTAGGTCCTTTTCATTGCCAAGTCCTACCCTAAAACTCTCCTCTCTCTTTCCTCCTTTAAGATGCTCCCAAAAACCTACCGCTTTGGCTGAGTTTTTGGTCAAACATCCTAATATCTCCTGTGGATCTGCATCGGATCAAAACATTGTACAGGGAGAGGAAACAGGAAACGTTTTAAATAAAATTAAACAAAGAGACCTAAATTCCCCCCCCCCCCCCCCCCTGCAAATTGTATTTTTAAATTCGTACTACAATTCCGTGTTATGCTTTAAAATGTGGCAGAACTTGAGAAGCACTTTGCTGACATCTTGTGACAGAAATTACAAATGACCACTTCTGGATCAATAAAGTGGTCTGCTTCTCTGGCTTCCTATTTTGGATATTATTGTTTGCTACAGCTTGAAGTGAAAAGTGAAAATCGCTTATTGTCACAAGTAGGCTTCAATGAAGTTACTGTGAAAAGCCCCTAGTCGCCACAGTCCGGCACCTGTTCGGGGAGGCCGGTACGGGAATTGAACCCGCTCCGCTGGCCTTGTTCTGCATTACAAGCCAGCTGTTTAGCCCAGTGTGCTAAACCAGCCCCTGACTCTGCTTTTGTTAGTTTTCCCTTAAAACTAACATCTTTTGAGGTTAAGGATCCACAATTTTTTCTTCTTATCTTGTTCGCTGCCCTTTGATACAGACAACATGAGAAAAGTCAGGAGTGATAAAAGACCATTCAGTCAGTCTGTTGTTTCTCTAGTGCATTAACTTGGACAATCATGGAATTCGGTTGTACTTTAAACACCAGTATTTCTATGTCTCTTACTTTCTTTGGCAAATGATTCCTGTCATGTAATGCTTTTGTGCCTGTTTGGACAATTAAATTAACTTTCAAACCCTGAATTATCCGCTAATTTTGAATCGCAACATTTAATTAAGCCCAGACTGTACATTCTTCCAAGTAATCCCGGCCTGTTTACAGCGAGGGCATGGTTACCAATAACATAACATCTCGACTCTAATGCTGAAGACTGGTGCTACAGAACAAACCGTTCTTGTAGCCAAGCTGTTCCCATACAGCTATGATGCTGGCATCGACCTGACAAAGTGGGAAATTGCCCTGCTATGTCCTGTCGACAAAAAGCAGTTTGAACCCAAACTAGCCAATTACCACCATCAATCTATTCTCAATCATCAGTAAAGTAGTGAAATGTTATTGACAGTGTCATCAAGTGGCTCTTACTCAACAGTGGGCAGCGTGGTGACACAGTGGTTAGCACTGCTGCCTCAGTGCCAGGGACTGCACTAATTCGGGAGCATGGCTCACTATCATCTTAAGGACATGGGGTGTGCAATAAATGCTGGCCTTGCTAGCAACACACACAACCTGTGAGTAAATTAGAACATGCTTTGTGCATGAAACCTGTTGTGATCAAAAGTCTCTGCAGAGCAGTTAAAATTCACTCAAAGAACAATGCAGCACAGGAACAGGCCCTTCAGCCCTTCAAGCCTGTACTGGACATGATACTAGCCTTTGTCAAAACCCTCAGCACTTCTTTGTACTGTATCCCTCTGTACCCATCCTATCCATGTATTTGTCAAGATGCCTTTTGAACACTGTTAATGTATCTGCTTCCAAAACCTCCCTGGCAATGCGTTCCTGGCACTCGCCACCCTCTGTGTAAAAAAAAAAAAAACCTACATTGCACATCTCCTCTAAACTTTGCCCCACGGACCTTATGCCCGCTGATGACTGACCCCTCCACCCTGGGAAAGAGTGCCTGCCCGATCCACTCTATCCATGCCCCTCATAATCTTGTAGACCTCTCTCAGGTCACCCCATAACCTCCGTCTTTCTAATGAAAACAGCCCATTCAGCCTCTCTGCATAGCTAACATCCTCCAGACCAGGCAACATCCTCGTAAACCTCCTCCGCACCCTCTCCAAAGCCTCCACATCATTCTGGTATTGTGGTGACCAGAATTGTCCACAATATTCCTAATGTGGCCGTGCCAAGGTTCTATAGAACTGCAGCATGACTTGCCAGATTTTATACGTGATGCCCTGTCCAATGAAGGCAAGCATCCGTATGCTTTCTTGACTACCTTGTCCACTTGTGTTGCCATTTTCAAAGATTCACTAATGAATTTGTTTTCTCAACCCGGTTTTCAAAATTTCTTGAATAGCACTTGAATGTAAAGAGGAAGCCGTAAGTTTTCAACTTAGATCATGTGTGTATTCTTTAATGATATCTGTTCTATTTTTGTGTATTTTACAGCAATATCCTAGTGCAGAGAATAGTGATAGCCCTGAGATTAATAAGGAGGATTATGTGCATGCAGAAGATTACCTGAAGAACCCGCAAGCAAGACCACCAATCGTAAGTTTGAATAGCTCCTTTTTATCTGGAGCCGTCCAGTGAATATTTGCCACTTTAATAACTTTTAATTAATTGTCCCAGGCTTTCCTTTGTGCTGAAAAGTCATTTGCTATTTTTCCAGAGCCCCATTTTATTTCCTGCGAATTGAAAGCCCAAATGAAGATTGCTAGAGATTTCCTTAAATTGGCTCTCTCAATTTTATAATGTCTGTAAGATATTAATAGGAAAGGCTGCTGGCAAATAATTTTCAGCTAGTCCCAAGGAGAGCTCAACTGGAGGACTAATACCTCACTTTAGGTTAAGAAATGGTATTCGGCCAAATACTTCAAACAAATACAAAATGTCTTTGCCGGCTGTATTCATAACATTTGGAAGGTATCAGGAATCTCGGTTGGCATGGCTCCAAGTGGAACTGGCATTGCACAAAATTGGTGACTGAAACATTGAGACTACATTTTAATTAAGTACAAGACATTTGCTAATAGGAATACCAAGGTGCACAGAATACCGGGAGAGAAATAGCACAGGAGTAGTGAATAAAAAGTTATTCAGTGGGGTCAGAGTAAGGGCAAAAGCAATAAAGTCTAAATAAGGGTAAATACGCATGTGTTTGAATGCACAACATGTGGTGAATAGGATTGGTGAGCTACAGGTGCAGTTTGGTTTGTGGATGAAGAAAGGGCAGGACTGGCGGATGCAAGGTTTTCAGGAAAAATGAGAAAGGAAGAAAAGGGAAGGGGAGGCTGTTTTGATTAAGGAGAACATTGCAGTGCTGGAGAAGGGACATTCTAGAGGAGTGCAGGACAGATCTATTTGACTAGAGCCAAGGAACTAAAAAGATGCAATTACATTGCTTGGTGTCGTTTTCAGGGATTACTCACTAACGAGTATGATTGCCCACCTAAGAAACCATGTGTTACTGGTCATGAGTTCGGTGGATTCTTGCTGTTGATTCCGATCCTTCGACTGCACACTTGGCAGGTGTTTCCGGGAGGTGGGATTGGTCTTTGGACGCTAGATTGGTAGTATTCCTTTCTCAGGCTCCTTTTCCCAGTCTCCTTCTGCTGTCGGGTGTCCTTGAAGAATTGTGTCCATTCAATCAGGACGTTCCTCCAAGTAGTCCTTTTCTGAGTCAGGGTCTCCCAGATCTTGACATCCATGTTGCACTTCTTGAGGTAAGCCTTCAGGGTGTCTTTGAAGAGCTTCCTGTGTCACCCTCTTATTTGGAAGCCTTTCTTGAGCTTGGTGAAGAAGATTTGCTTTGGCAGTCGGGACTCTGACATCCAAAACACATGGCTGGCCCAGCAGAGTTGGTTTTGGATGATTATGCCTCGATGCTGGTGTTCTTTGCTCCTCAAGATCACTGATGTTAGCACTCCTGTTTTCCCTGCTGATGTGAAGAATCCATTTTGGACAGTGTTGATGGGCCTTGAGGTGGAGTCTGTACATAATCTAAGTATCTGAGCCGCATGGAAGAGTTGGGAGGACGATCGTCTTGTACACGAGGATCTTGGTCTTAGCACGGATGTTGAGATCTTCAAAGATTACTGTCCTTGGGCATCTGAAGGAGGTGCTCGCGGATTGGATATGATATTGGATCTCTGCATCAATGTCAGCCTTCGAGCAAAGGTGGCTCCCAGATATGGGGAATACGTTTGGCAGGGTTTCTCCGTTGGTCCTGATGGAGGAAGAGACTGGATCTTGCCCTGGTTCGGGTTGGTAAAGGACTTGAATCTTGTTGAGGCTGAGACCAGTTCTTTGGTATGCTTCTGTAGATGTCAAGCAAGGCTTGGCGATTGTCTTCTGAGTGGAGATGGCAATGCCACCCTCGCACTGCAATTCCACAAGCGATGTCAGTGTAATTTTCTTCTTGGATTTCAACTGGTTGAGGTTGAAAACTTTTGCGTCCATCCTGTAGACCACGTCTACTCCACTGGGAAGCTTGTTCTTGACAAGGTGAAGGGTGGCAGTGATGAAGATGGTGGGGTGATGACACATCCCTGCTTGACTCTAGTCTTGACCTCCAAGGTTTCTGTCTTACTGTCTTATTTCCATCGGTGAGGACTGTTGCTGACATCTTGTTGTGGAGGAGCTGGACGTTGTTGATAAATTTCTCTGGGCAGCTGGCCTTTGTCAGGGTCTTCCATAGCCCTTCCCAAGTTAAAAGCCTTAGATTGATGAAGGCCATGTAGAGTGGTTAATATTGCTCCTGACAATTCTCTGGAAGTTACCGAGCAACCATTCTGCTTGTTTGGAAGCCATGCTGGTTTTCTGGAAGGATTTCTTCAGAGACTGTGAGAGAGTGGCTATGCAGGATTCAGGCGATGATCTTCCTGCTGATTGAGACTAGGAGAATTCCTTTGTAGTTCCCACACTCCGCTTTGCCTCCTTTCTTGAAGATGGCGGCAATGCTGGCATCCCTGAGGTCGATGCTACCTGGACTATGATGAAAGTGGAAGTAATTAATACACTGGAAGGATTTAAAATTTAATACGGTGGAGGTATTGGCCAGTCTGTCGATTCTTAGTTGATAAAGGCAACAGAAGGGGTTGAGGTGCATCCAAGGATACTGAGGAACGTGAAGAGTGGAAACTGTGGAGATGTTCGCCATAATTTTCCAGTCTTTATAGACTCTGGGCTGGTGCCAAAGGACCTGGAGAGTTGCAAATGTTACAGCCCTGTTCAAAAAAGTGTGTAAAGGTTGGCCCAGCAACTAGGGGCTTGTCAATTTAATTTCTGTGGCGGGAAAACACTTGAAGCAATAATTTGGGACAAAATGCAGGTTAATTAAGGAAAGCCAGCATGGATTTGTTCAGGAAAAATAAATATATTTTATATTTATTGTGACCCTACATTTTCTGACAAAATAATGCCACAAAGTTACAAAATAATACAGCACCCAAAACAAGGAAAGGCAAAAAAAAAAGATACAGCTTAACCCGCACGAGCGTAGAATTGATAACATTTATATTAGAAAAAGTTGTTGAAATTACCTGCAAAGGAGGACATTTTAGAAGCAAACCTTGGGGAAGCAGAAAATGTACATTTTTGTTTATTGAAAATGGGCCAATGAGTGTTTAAAATTTTGAGCAATGATATTCAAGAATTTGTGGGAGATGCAGTTAGGAAATTTTCAATGGAACCACTACAAAATATTGTTTTTGTGCCTTTTGTTTCACAGGGAACGTTAAGCAAATCTGAGTGGGAGGCTACAAGTAAGTATAACCCTTTCAACCACCCTTCTGGTCAACAACAGAGGAACACAGTAAAAGAAAATATGGTAGAGTTGCAAAAGAAGATAAAACTTTGTGAAAGAGGTAGATTTTAAGGAACTTCTTGAAGAACAAATAGGTGTGTGTAGGGAGGGCATTGCAGAGCTTGGGGCCATTGCAACTGAAGGTATGTTTACCCGTGGTGGAGTGATTAAAATTGGAATTGTTGAAAAGGCCAGATTGGATGAGTGACAATATCTTGGGAGAATTGTGAAGCTGGAAGAGTCACAGAGATAGGGATAGACGAAGCTATGGAGGGATTTCAAAACAATAATGAGATTTCTGAAACATAGACATGTTGAAGCATTTCTCTTTGCACTCAGGACACTTTGCAAGAATTCCGATATGGGGGGTGAACAATACTTTATACTGTCTGAGAAGAGAGTGCTGATTGGTTGGCAAGTGGACTCTGGTAGAGACATTGTCATGGTTAATGCACCAGTTGATAGTGGCTCTCTTAAGGAGCAGCTCACTTACTACAGATGCTCACTTCAGGGTCAATGTGACACTAGGGTTGTGAACAGTTGTGATTATTCTCAGACAGTTGCCAGGGAGTGGGATGGAGTTGGTAGCTAGGGAACAGAATTTGGAATTGGGACTGGAAACAGTGGCTACACTTGTCTCAATATTTAGTTGAAGGAAATTTCTGCTCATTGGATTATCAAATTGTAATTGTCTTTTCACCATATGGAGTTAAATGAGCCCTGGTTAACATTGATATCAATTCCTTCTCCAAAAATACTCGATAGTAAGGAGAGAGATCCAGTAACACTGCTAAACCTCAGTACATTACACAGGACTTGTTACATGTGGGTGTTACAACACACGTGGCCCTTCTCAAGGGCAGTCAGTGATGGGCAGTAATTGCCAGCTGACCCAGCGGCACCCACATCCTGTAAGATCAGGAGCAGAATTAGGCCACTCGGCCCATTGAGTGCTCCGCCATTGATAGTTTTCTCATCCCCATTCTCTGCCTTCTTCCCGTAACCCCTGATCCCCTTATTAATCAAGACCCTGTCTATCTCTGTCTTAAAGATAAATCTTTGCAGAGTTATTACATATTTTAAAAGTCTGCCATTGAATCTCTACTGTCCTACCCTTAACTTCGTTTTCCAGGTCACTTTAGCCAATTATGCCTTCGTCCCATTGTATGAATGGTGTCGTACCCTTAGACACAATTCATAGACCCAAACTTTCTACCTTCAAGCTGAATATGAAATTCTTTTATGTTATGATCGCTGTTGCCTTGAGGCACCTTTACTTTAAGGTCACTAATTAATCTTGTTTTCTTGCATGTTACCAAGTCTAGGATAGTCTGCTCCCTGGTTGACCATAGAATGTACTGCTCTAAGTAATTGTTCCGAATAAACTCTGATCTTACTTTCCAGGATGCCTTTGCAATCCCATTTGCCCAATTTATTTTGCTATACTGCATATTCTGCTATAAAGGAAATCGATTTGTCATCGCATATTTAACTAAAATAGTTGAATTGTCGATGGAACATTTCAATATCCTTAAGTTTTAGAAAATACTGTCATATTTTCCTGGTTTTGCTTTGCAAGTGTGAATGAAAATGCAATAAATTTTGCAGTATACTATTGCTGCCAATAGATGGTGTGGCTATAGCGTGTACTGTAAGAATAGAAAGCTGCTGTGCATTGTGTAAGAAACATTTTTCCAATTGTTTATATTCTGTGACATACACTGGGGTGTTTCAATATTCTTTTGGCTTTGTTTATAAAATGCAGTGGTTTTGTCATTTCTCCTTTTCCTCTTTCTCTGCATTTCATGAACCCTGTGTTAAGTGTGCAGGGGCAGATGCGTGGAGACGAAATTTACTGCAGAGAAGTGTTAGAAGAAGTTTTGCTGGGAAGAATGAGGAGTGGCAGTAAAAAATAAAAGATGCAATTCTAAACAGGAGTTGTGGTGGGATCTGTGGTTATCGGTGCACAAACGTTGAAGGTGTTGTGATGGCTAGGGCAAGTTGTTGAGGCATAGAGAATCCTGTGATTTATAAATGGGGCCACAAAGTCAAAAAGCAAAGATGTTACAGCGAACTTGTTGGACACTGGTTCAGTCTCAACTGGAGTATTGTGGCTACAACCTTGGGGAGAATGTGAAGGCATTAGAGAGTGTGATTTAGGAGAATAGTTCCAGACATGAGGGGACTTCAGTTACGTGGATAGATTGGAAATGCTGGGCTGCTCTGCTTGGAGAAGAGCAGTTCGAGAAGATTTGATGGAGGTGTTCAAAGTCATGCGGGGTCCGGCCAGGGTAAACAGGAAGAAACTGTTCCCACTATTGGAAGAATCAGGAACAAGAGGACACAGATTAAAGATAATTGCCAAAAGAAGAATGACGACATGAGGAGATCTTAATCACACAGCAAATGGTTAGGATCTGGAATGCACTGTTAGTGTGCGGTGGAGGCAGATTCAATCATAGCTTTCAAAAAGAAATTGGGTAATTATCTGGAGAGGAAATTTGGGAAATTGATAGGGCTATTGGAAAATGGTGGGGAATTGGGATTAGTTGAGTTGCTTTTGCAGAGAGTTAGTATGATCATGAGCCCAATGGCTGCCTCCTCTGCCATCATCTTTAATTCAATGAAGGAAGTTAGACAGAAATGGAGATTGGGTTAATTGTATTGTTCCACTGTGAAACTATCCGCAGCTCTGTGTTTTTCTGCACTTTTGCAATTTTTACCTTGCTCTGTCTTAAAGGCCTTGAGTGACTGTACCTCAGTGACCAATAGGTGTCCGATATTGCTTTTGGTCAAATGTTGAGCCAAGATGGTTAAAAATCTTGTGGCATTATTTCAAAGAAGAGAAGGGGAGTTCTCCTCCCTGCTGTCCTGGCCAATATTTATCCCTCAACCAATCACAACAACCAGATCTGCTCATTACCACATTGCTGTTTGTGGAACCTTGCTTTGTGTAAATTAGCTGCTATATTTCTTACAACAGTGATTACTCTTCAAAACTACATAGTTAGTCACAAGTTTTGAGGATTCGGGGCCTGTGAAAGGCTCTGGTGGAAGATAAATAGGAGAGATGGTGGCGTCATGGTATTGTCACTGGACAACGGCCCAGGCTAATGCTCTGAGGGGACATGGGCTTGCAGGCCACCATGGCAGCTGGTAGAATTGAAATGCAATTAATAAATCTGGAAAGCTAGTCTCCGTAATGGCGCCATGAAGCAGACATAAATTGTTGTTAAAAACTCACCTGGTTTTCTCTTTGAGAAGGAAATCTGCCACCCTCACCTGGCCTGGCCTACATGTGATCCTTGACTGCCCTCTGAAATGGCTGAGCAAGTCACTCCGTTCAGGGGAAATTGGGGATGGGCAACAAATGATGGCCTTTCCAGCCGCGCCCCGATCCTATGACAGTGACCAGATATTTCATAGATGACCATCTATGTATATCAAGCTCTTAATTCTTGATCTCTCATCCAACATTACAACAGTGACTACACTCTGCTGTAAAGTGTTTAGAGAAGTCCAGTGGTTGTGGAAATTACTTAATAAATGCAAGTCTCCTCGCACTCTGAGCTTTTCATCCTATTTCTTAAATGATTTTACCTAGTCATGTCCAGGTGTGAGTAACAACAATAAAGTAAACAATTTGTTAAAACATTGGCATCCATTGCACCCAACCACGCATGACGGTGCATTTATATCTGAAAATGGGCATCGCAATGACCATTCTTTTTTTGCATACTTTCTCCTCAGGCATATATTTAGTTTTTGCGTTTGAAAAGCTGCCATAAACAAATGAGCAAACCGCCATTTTTCGCTGGGAACTTCTTTGGTACCTGAAGATATGAAGCTCCAGCACTAAAGGACTTAACTGTAGCAGTTGACCCTTTGAAGACTTCTTTGACGTACAGTATTTTAAGACTGACATTTGTGCCAGTTAAGTCTACACGATATTTTGGATGATTGTGGATTCAAGCTGAAGTCCTCGGTGGGCCGGTTTTCCAAGTTGTTACATGTACGAGAAGCGATGGCTGGAACGTTTCTCCCCCCCCCCCCCCCCCCCCCCCCCCCCCCCCCCCCCCCCCATTAATTTTCTTTGTTCATTACTTGTTTTTGTTTTACTTGCCAGTATATATTTTTGTTTAAAACCTTTTTGGATACTGAACTTTTATTTTTTAGGTTGACCAAGTTCAAGAAGCGGCGATGTTAGAAAGTTGAATTGGTTGTTTAAATATGTTATTTAAAAAAAACTTAAAAGACTGGTTTTGTTGGTCTCGCTGCCTGTGATTTGCATTGCTGAACAGGCTAGATTAAACCATGTAACCAAAGCTTTGTGTTCGTGCATTTTCTGAAGACGCACAATCTGGCCATCTCTTGAACCCATCTTCTAGGAGTTACTTCAGTCGTCTTCTCTAGTAATGCGATATGTTTTTCTTTTTTTGTGAAGTAGATCAGTCTCCATCTCTTGTTTGTTATTTTCCTAGCGGTTGAACTATTTCCCCCTGTGTGAACAATCTATCTGCATCAGCTTTATCAGTCTCTTGCTTTTGTAAGTTTGAAAACTTCATTTGAACTACCTCCTATCTTTTTGTTTTTCCTCCTGCGGTAAGAACAAGTCCAACCTTTAACCCGTTTCAATTTACGCTGTACCTTCAGGGGGGAATGTTGTGGTACATTGACCTTGAATGCACAGAATACTGGAACCCATGTTCTATGCTGCAATAATGTAATTTTGTTACTTACTGGTCGAATTTCACAAAGTGGGCATATTCCTCCTGAACTCAATTCATTTTTCGTTAGCTGCTCAGCTTTTATTCTTTCATGGGAGGTGGGTGTCGCTGGCAAGGCCTGCACTTGTTGCCCATCCCCTATTTGCCCTTGAACTGAACGACTTGCCCAGTGATTTCGGAGGCAGTTAGGAGTCACATTGCTGGGAGTCTGGAGGCGCACGTAGACCCAGAATGGGTAAGGACGGCAGATTTCTTTCCCTAAAGGAGATTAGTGAACCCAGATGGATTTTTAACAGCAATCAATGATAGTTGTCATGCTCACCATCAGTGAGACTTGCTTTATATTCCAGATACATTAACTGTATTTATATTCCACAAGTTGCCGTGGTGGGGTTTGAGCTCACATTGCCTAGGCATATTAGGCTGGGTCTCTGGAGTACGAGTCAAGTGACATTACCACTCCCCCAATGTCGTCTCATTCTAATTTTAATACCTGCTGACTAGGGATACCTTATTTCTGATACATTTGTTCAATTTAGTGGTCCTAGGGCAATCCACTGCTGTGTCCCACTCACCAGTCACAGCGGTTATATTTGTTAGGTTAAATCTAGAGTCCCGACAACCAGTCTGGAAACATGAGCGGCACAGTGGTTAGCACTGCTGCCTCACAGCGCCAGGGACCTGGGTTCAATTCCGAACTTGGGTGGGTGACTGTGTGGAGTTTGGACATTCTTCCCCGTGTCTGTGTGGGTTTCCTCCCACAGTCCAAAGATGCCCAGGTTAGGGTGATTGGCCATGTTAAATTGTACCTTCGTGTCCAAGGTTAGGTGAGGTTACGGGGATCGGGCAGGGTAGTGGGCTTGGGTGGGGTGCTCCTTTGAAAGCTCTGTGCAGACTCGATGCGCCGAATGTTCGGTACTTACAAAAATTTTATTTAGTGTATCCAATTTTTTTTTCCCCAAGGAGCAATTTTGCACGGCCAATCCACCCAACCTGCACATCTTTGGTTGTGGGAGTGAGACCCACGCAGACACGGAGAGAATGTGCAAACTCCACATGGGCAGTGTCCTGGGGCCGGGATTGAACCTGGGTCCTCAGCATCATGAGGCAGCAGTGCTAACCACTGTGCCACCCTATGGTCTCCTGTACTGTAGGGATTCTGAATTCAAATCGCATGGATGGTAATTTGTGAATTGTCTTTAGCTAATTAAAATCTGGAATAAAAAGCTAGTCCCAGTGATGCTGAGCTAACAGATTTGTTGTAAAAGTCCACTAGTTTACCAATGTCCTTTAGGGAAGGAAACCTGCCACCCTTCCCAGTCTGGTCCATATGTGACTAGACGCTCGGCAGTGTGTTTGATTCCTAACTGTTCTTTGAAATGGGCTAGCGGGCCACTAAGGCTGCTCACCACCAGTTTCTCAAGTAAAGTTGAGAATGGACAATATATCCTCCTCTTGTCAGTGACACATCCTGTGAACGAATGAATAAACTAAAGTAAAACTTGTTTATGGCTTCCCCACCTTTTTTTGTACAGGATTTTGTGCTGTACCTCCTCCATACCATTTGGTTTTCGTTGTGCCTTAGCATCTCGAGTCAATCCTTGTTGAATACCCTTTAAATCTAATTAAAGCTATCATCCGTATTTTACTCTAAGTTGGTAAAATGTGTTTTTTTTTAATTCAGTAAGTTAATTCTTTATATATTTTTCACTAAATGCCACACGCATTTTGGACTTTTTTTCAGTACAAATTAAGCGTTGGTGATGGGGTACCCCATCCAAATGGCCATTATTCATGCTCTGAACATTGATGGTGAAGGTTAGCTATTTGTTTAAATGCAGAGAGACTGATCACTCGGGCCTATGCCAGAGGGGTCCTTTTGATGACAATCGGTGACCCTGCTTTTCGTTTTGCCTCAGATCGAGCAGCATGTGTGCTGCTCCTGTAACCAATCAGATTACTTAGCACGGACTGAGATTGAATCCAGACTGGATGGTTAGCCGGAGTTTAATAAAGGGGGATAGGTGGATGCCTGTGTGGAGCATAGGCACGAGTGTGGACTTATTGAGGAGAATTGCCTGTGTGTTGTTTGTTCCACATAATGTTAGCATTAGGGAATAAAAATGACCTTTACTTAATCTCTTGCAAAAGAGTTCTTGAAAGAATCTTTTCATCCAACAATAAGGTATTGTTCACTTTCAAATTCCAAATGATTAGGGCAAATGAAGTCGCACCATGATGGGATCCAACCAAATATGCACTTCAGTGGGAGGACTAATTCCATGGTATTTTCTGATTCCGTTCAGTTGAAATTTGACTCGGTCAGATGATTATCATACAGAAATAGTCCATAGGCCTCATTGCTATGTTTCTAACATTCTGCAGTTTAATGCTGTGGCAACATTAGATGCGTTGCTTAAATTGGTAGAATTGCAACATCCAACATTACTAACAAATCCCAAAATACAATTACAGTGGCAATCTGGTTGAGGGAAGTTGATACTTGCTGTTCCTGCTTACAGCTTTGAACATGGTTAGGTTGAATGGATGTGGTGATCCATTTACTGGCAAAGTTCTCAACCATTTTGCTTCTGAAGCCTTCGCCCCCACGACCCAATTCCTCAGCAATGGAGCATAATTATTCATTCCGTGTAAAACTCCATCATTCCCGTTCACCCAACGCTGCAAAAGAAAAATACTGGTCTGTAATCTCGTCTCACTCCCTTTTCCCCTGCACATCAGTTTCAGTGACATGAACTATCTATGTCTTCCCCTCAATCTCTTGACTCCCTCACTGATTATTGGCAGCACATCAAACAGTTCCAGTACTCTGTCATTCAACCATCCCAACTCCTATATTTCTAAATTAATAAAAGTGTACTGCAGGTTCAATTTGGGAGAACAATCAGGTCTTCCTGTGCTGCCCACCATGATGGCAAGACTGCTAACACAAGGTATAGGCTCACGGATGTGGAATGATTCCCTCAAGACTCCCCAAAACCTGTTACAAAGCCAATAACAAGGCATAAGTCAGGAGTGTGATGGAATATTCTCCACTTGCCTGGATGAGTACAGCTCCAACCACACTCGAGAAGCTCGACGCCATCTAGGAATGAACAGTCTGCTTGATTGGTACCCATCCGCCACCATTTGCAAGCTTCACCACCAACACAGTGGCAGCAGTGTGTACCATCTGCAAGATGCGCTGCAGCAACTCACCAAGACTCCTTTGATGACACTTTCTAAAACCATATGAAGGGCTAGGGCAACAGATGCATGGGAATGCCCCCACCTGTTCCTTCACTGTCCCTGGATCAAAATCCTGGAACTCCCTAATCACTGGAGGTGTATCTCACCCTGTCGATTGCAGACGATCAAGAAGACAGCTCAGCACCACCACCTCGAAGACGAATATGGATGTGCAACAAATGTCCAAGAATAAATTTTTTAAAATGGGGTGCAAAATTAGAGAATTAAGAATATGTAAATTAATTTGCACACTATTTCAGTTAATCTCGTAAGTGTCAACAGTTTTCTGGTGTTGATATATTTTGCTCTTTCGCCACAAAGACAGCAGCTCTATATCTTCTTGTAGCTGCCACATCTTGTCTTGCTACTTCATTTGATTGGCAATCACAACAGCATGCATAGCAAAAATAGGACAAAATAATGCAACCTGAAACAGTTGGTACTGGTGCACAGAACTGCCATTGGCTGATTTCAGTGATTGTGGTCCACTTAAGCTCAGTGGGTTACTGTTGCCACTGGTGATGTATCTGTTATTGGGGGTTTATCTTGGAATTTGTTTGCTCCTTACTTGAGAAGAGATTTTGCTGGAGGCGATGGTCTTTTATTCAAAAACCATTTATGTGCGTGCTAACTATTCACAAAGGTTAAATAAAATCAAGACCTAGCTGGGACTACTTCCTGAGATGCTTCACACTCCTCTCCTCACTGCGACAGTTACTTCCTGTTAAGAGCATAGCTGATGTTAAATGCGAGGGCATTCCAAATCCTAGAAGGGAAGCTTGAAATGCCTGCTCTTAATTTGGTATAATTTGAGGAAAGGTGTGAAGACCAGTGAAGGATGTCCCAAATGTTTTTATGGTGGTTTTAAACAAAATAAATGTTTGATCTAAACAACAAAAATAAAACAAGAAAGCCTATGAGCAATACATTTAACTACATGGAATCTTTAAATTTAACCAGTTCCAAATCCCTCTATTTCCTTAACTTCGGCAATTAACCCCACCCCTCTGGATCTCTATTGATGGGGAGTTGATGGCATAGTGGTCTTGTCACTGGACTAATAAACCAGAGACCCAGGGTCATGTTCTGGGACCCAAGTTCAAATCCTGCCACTGCAAATGGTGAAATTTGAATTCCAATAAAAATCTGGAATAAAAAGTTTAATGATGACCATGCAACCACTTGAATCATCTGGTTCATGGCAGCAAGTCTCGTTCCACTATCACCACCCCACCCTCGGTGCTCGCTGACCTCTATTAACCTCTGGTGCTGCAACACTTCTGAAATTCTCATTGTGTTCAAATCCCTCTGGAGTCTCCCCCTGCCTGTCTCTGTAACCTCCTCCAGTCCTGAAACACCCACTTCCATTGAGATCTTTGCACTTCTCTACTTTTGGCCTTGTAAGCATCTCCAGCTTTAATCGCTCCACCACTGATGGTCGTACATTCAGCTGTCCTGGTTCTGAGCTTTGGAATCCCTTCACTAAAATTCTTCCCCTCTCTACATGTTGCATCCCTTTACGGTGCTTCTTAAAACCTGTCTAATTTGGTCACCGGTACTGAAAACTCTTTATATGCGCTCTCTGAGAGCCTAGGGAGATTTGTTTTACTACATTAAAGACAATAAGTCAAAATTGTTGTTTGGAAGATTATCCATGTGAACCAGTTATCTTTAGCTTTGTGGGTGGCACGGTAGCACAGTGGTTAGCACTGTTGCTTCACAGCACCTGCGTCCCAGGTTCGATTCCTGGCTTGTGTCACTATCTGTGCAGAGTCTGCACGTTCTCCCTGTGTCTGCGTGGGTTTCCTCCGGGCGCTCTGGTTTCCTTCCACAAGTCCCGAAAGACTTGTTTTTAGATAATTTGGACATTCTGAATTCTCCCTCCACGTACCCGAACAGGCGTCAGAATGTGACGACGAGGGGATTTTCACAGTAACTTCATTAAAGTGTTAATGTAAGCCTACTTGTGACAATAAAGATTATTATGATGAGAGGAAATTCCTTGTTAAAGAAAAATTTTGCCCCTCAATTTCTATGGGACGATATATAGGAATGAAAGGTGTGGGTGGTATTTAAGGAACATGTTTCTAACAGTCACGTAAGGACTTGACTGTTTTATACATTAATCTGCATCCCTGTGATTAAATAGTGTAGCTTTGTTTTTATAAGAGACGCTCTCTCGAAGATCAGGCTGTAATCTGGTAAATGGAGCCACTGGGAAGAGATTCTTGGAGCTGGATTAAAGTGCATTGAAATGTCAATGGAAGAGTTTGAAACTGGCTTGAAGTGAAGAAAAATTGCCTGCAGGAATTTGGGGAAGTGCCCAAATTGTAATTTTAAGAAGATGTGGTTTATTGGTAGGTCATTGAATGGTGCAGGAGGAAGGGTTTAATCTTTTAATGTTTGACCCAAAGTCACTGGGGACTATCTGGACGTATTCCAATTTCAAACTAATTTCAAGGTAATACGGTAGTTCATGTCATTAAACTATGAAATGAACTTCTTATTGAACACAAGGTACTTGCAATAAATTCTGCACTCCGGTTCACTTCTGTGCCTATTGTGAACTATTTGGATCAGTTGAGTCAAGGGGCTATGAGAGTATGGGGTGAATTGATGATGGTCCCAATGAAGAATGGGATTGCTTCTAGTGGTTCAGGGGGACATAGATATAAGATTAACTGGAAGAGATTTAGGTCGAGAGAAGTGTTTTTAACATGGGCACGAGGGGAGGCTATGAAATGAATGAAGGGTTGAATCAGAGACCATGTCAACGTTCAAGACTGAGGTCTGAATTTTCAGTCCCGAGGCAGGAAAATTCCCAGCTCTGAAAGCCCAACTTGGGAGGAAGTCCTCCAGGATTTTCAATTCAGACGTTCAGAGTCGGACACGCTGCCCCCGGAAAGGGTTCGGAGGCAGCCAAAGGGGTAGCCAGATGTGGAGGTAGGCTGTCTGAAAGGCCGACCGTGGTGCTCCATGACTTTGTCCCAGTTGCAAAAGAAAAGCAGCTCTCTAGCCCTCACACCCCCCCCAATGCTCCACCCATGCAAACCCCTGCTGCCTCATGCCCCCCCACCAACCCCCCTCCCCCCATGGCTGCTCATACTCTGCCAACCTGTGCCATCTTCCGATTCCCATGGCATTCATAGTCCCATGCCAACTTAGTTCCATCTCATGCCAACCACTTGTACAGCAAATTATTTAAATTTGTTAGGAGGGACGGAATTGTAAGATGGAGCAATATGAAGCAATGACTCACCTGTAAAAAATGAAAACAATAAAAGCATTAAAACAAATTGTGATGATCATACATTAAATTTAAATATTTATTAGAATAAAGAAAAAAAGAATTAACACGACTTAAAACACAGTGCTTTCCAAACATTCCCTAAATGATTTTGACTTAAATAAACTTAAGAGCTGAACCCCCATTTGATGGCAACAGTCCTTATAGATTTTCGAATCTATAGAATTCCAGTAACATTACCACTCAATGTCCTGCTGCTTTTAGGGTGCTCTCTGAGTGTGGCAGAAAACTGCTGTTCACAGGTCTGGCTTCAACACCCACACAACCATGTTTGAGATTTCATAGTCCTCACACCCACACACTGTGTTCCTTAAATCTGTCCCTCCCAACCCTTTGATTTTATACTTTATTCATAGAATATTAGATTTTACAGTGCAGAAGGAGCCATTCGGCCCATGAAGTCTGCACCGGCCCTTGGAAAGAGCACCCCACTTAAGCTCACACCTCCACCCTATTCCTGTAACCCAGTAACCCCACCTAACCCTTTTGGGCACTAAGGGCAATTTATCATGGCTAATCCATCTAACCTGCACATCTTTGGAACTATGGGAGGAAACCGGAGCACCCGGAGGAAACCCACGCAGACACGGGGAGAACGTGCAGACTCCGCACAGTAAGTGACCCAAGTGGGAATCGAACCTGGGACCCTGGAGTTGTGAAGCAACTGTGCTAACCACTGTGCTACCGTGCTGCCCCCACTGTGTACCATGCTGCCCCTCGTTTCTACAACCCTTTAAAAGTTCCTTTTCCTAGGATTAATCAACCCCTTTTTAAATTTATTATATTTTAAAAGTAAACTGACACAATATTGCCTCAGCTATTTACAATCTGCCAATTGTATATGTTCCTTATAAAATACAACAGCCAACTTTAAACCACTTATTTTATTTTGCCTTCTGTAAATTCCTGTTCAAGCTCCCCTGTCTCATTACCATTTTAAGTAATTTGCTATCACACTTCCTCAATTGATCTGTCTATCTGTCTCCAATTCAGTTATACCAGTCACACTCCCACAAGCATGTTTCCCGGTATGACAATATTATGATTTTGCAAAGAAAGATAAATATTATGACTCATTTTCCTCACATAAAGTGGAGTGCAACATTTCAATTTCCAAACGATTTTCTGCATATACTTCAACTGATTCTACACGAGTTGTCATTTGTGGAACAAGATTGAAAATGACCCTTCATGGGGGTCCTAATGTGTGCACCGATGTTGATCTACCTTTTACTCATCGGCTCCTCAGTCAAGGCTCAAGGCAACTTGACATTTTGGTCAGCAAAGCTTTTCACCAGAAGCTCCACTTGCTCAAACCTTGTGTGTCACAATGTCATGAGATGGAGGCACAGTGGTATTGTCACTTGACTGGTAATCCAGAGGCCCAGGCTATTGCTCTGGGGACATGAGTTCAAATCCCATCACCGCTTCTGGCGACATTTGAATTCAATTATTAAATCTGGAGTTGAAAGCTAGTCTCAGCAATGAGACTATCGTCAATTCATAAAATGTACAGTGCACAGGGAGACCTTTTAGTCCGCACCGCACTCTGGAAAGTGCACCCCAGCCTATCCCTGTAACCCCACCTAACCTTTTTTGGACACTAAGGGCAGTTTTTCATGGCCAATCCACCTAACCTACACATCTTTGGACTGTGGGGGGAAACCGGAGCACCCGGAGGAAACCCACGCACACACGGGGAGAACGTGCAGACTCCGCACAGACAGTGACCCGAGCCGGGAATTGAACCTGGGACCCTGGCGCTGTGGTGCAACTGTGCTAGCCACTGTGCTACCGTGTTGCCCACACTTGCCCTGTAATTGTTGCAAAAACACATCTGGATCACTAATGCTGTGAAGGGAAGGAAATCTGCCATCCTACGCAATCTGGCCTCCAGACCCACAGCAATGTGGTTGACTATTAACTGCGCTTCACAATGGCTGAGAAAACCATTTAGTTTAAGGGCAATTAAGGGTGGGCAATAAATACTATTTTTGCTAGCGATGGCCACATCCAATGAGGGATTGATCTCTGATATTCTGATAAATTTGAGGGTGAGGTGGGGGAGGTAATGCTCTGGGAACCCAGGTTCAAATCCCACCACAGCAGATGTTGGAATTTGAATTCAAATTTTAAAAAAAATCTGGAATTAAAAGTCATGAACCTGAAACATTGTCGATTGCCATAAAGTACCCACTTGTTTCGCTCATGCCCTTTAGGGAAGGAAATCTGCCATCCTTACCCGGTCTGGCTAAAGTAACTAAAAGATTTTTAAAAACTCATCGTGAGGTCGATACCCCCAGGATGCGAAGATGCTATGTGCTGTGGAAGGCTGAAAGGGACTCTCCGATTCTACTTCAGGAACCTCTGAAAGAGGAAGGGGTGTTACAACGGTTTGCTGATGAGCACAGTTCACAAGTACAAGAATCGGAAGCTAACAGAGAAAAAGGAGGAGGGCCTTTGAGTTCTTACAGAGTATTGGAATGATACCAATGTGGGAGGAAGGGTGACAGTACATTTATGCAAGTCATGGAAAATCTGTAAAATAATCACAAAATAAGTATTGTGAAAATGATTTACTATTACAGTAAAAGGGAGTAACATGTAAAAATAACAGGTCATGGCAAACCGCATATCTTATAAAATAAAGAGAAGCCAGCACGAGTGAAGCAGCTAATTTGTTAGTAGTTGGTGAGTCTGTATTTATTTAATTCTTAATTTTATTTCTGTTCAGCCTAACAATTAATATTCTTATAAATAGATGGATGGCAGAGCGTGTTAGTCCCGGGGAGTGCGCATACTTTTCCTCGTGGGATCTCCAGGATGCTTCTCATGTTTTGGACGACCACATGCAGTAAGCATCAGTAGAAGCAGCTGGAAATCTGGGATTTGTAACTTGAGCAGTGGTCTGCGTCACGAGGCAGAGAGCTTTTGAGGAAAGCATATTTCTGTATGCAGTCATCCCTCATCACGATGGGCAGCACGGTAGCACAAGTGGCTAGCACTGTGGCTTCACAGCGCCAAGGTCCCAGCTTCAATCCCCTGCTGGGTCACTGTCTGTGCGGAGTCTGCCACTTCTCCTCGTGTCTGCGTGGGTTTCCTCCGGGTGCTCCGGTTTCCTCCCCCAGTCCAAAGACGTGCAGGTTAGGTGGATTGCCCATGATAAATTGCCCTTAGTGACCAAAAAGGTTAGGAGGGGTTATGGGGATAAGGGGGGAAGTAAGGGCTTAAGTGGGTGGGTGCAGACTCGATGGGCCGAATGGCCTCCTTCTGCACTGTATGTTTTATGTTCTATTCAAGAGCATGCAAGATCCAATAGCTGAGTACATTGCAACACCATTATCTGCTGAATGAATTTTTCCAGGATGAAGTGGCTGGCCTATGTGATTTCTCCTTGGATGCCCCTACCTCAGCATGGACGTTCAAGGCAATGCTAAAGATGACTGAGTTGTAGTCCATTGGTTGACTGTTTTGCAGACCGTCAAAGGCACACATCAATCACAGGATGCCTGTTAGGTTCAATAAGCCTCATACACTGTTCCTCCACCATGCCAAGTAGCTGGCTCTATTGTGGTAAAATTCTGCTGATCTCTTATATCGTCTCCAACCATGGTTGCTGCGTTCTGGTCCTTACTGCAGTTCTCATTAACCTCTTCTACCCCATTCCTTGTTAGCTTATTTCCACTGCTCTACCTCCTATCTAAGACGGTTGGTTAGCTCAGGTAGCTAGAAGTGTGGTTCTGATTAATGCCAACAGTACGGGTTTGCACAATGGGCAGTTCGTAGCACAGTGATTAGCACAGTTGCTTCACAGCTCCAGGGACCCAGGTTCGATTCCCGGCTTGGGTCTCTGTGCGGAGTCTGTACGTTCTCCCCGTGTCTGCGTGGGCTCCCTCCGGGTGCCCCGGTTTCCTCCCACAGTCCAAAGATGTGCAGGTTAGGTGGATTGGCCATGCTAAATTGCCCTAAGTGTCCAAAAAAGGTTGGGTGGGGTTACGGGGAAAGGGTGGAGGCGTGGGCTTAAGTATGCTGCTCTTTCCAAGGGCCGGTGCAGATTCGATGGGCCGAATGGCCTCCTTCTACACTGTAAATTCAAAGGGTTTGATTCCCTTGCAGTTGAGGTAGACTTTGGACATGCTACCTCGCTCTGCCCCGCCCATTGGAAAACAATGACAAACCACCCGTGAAAAAAACAATTGCCGAGGGTGAAGAATCAGCGGACAACGATCTGCCTCCGGGCAGAGGCACACACGAATGAATGAATAACTGCAAATGGGATAGTATATTCTGGGATCTCAGATGATGTGATGAGGATTCATGTTCCTTTAAGCAGCGGCATGGCTTTAAGTTCTGCAGCAGTGCTCCAAATGTTTGCCCATGTGTGACTGAAGCTCTGTCCCAATTAGAAAAAGCCTCGTTTTGAAGAAGAGTAGGTGGGTTCTCTCTGGTCTCTTGGCCAATATTTATCCTTCAAACGACATCACAAAAACAGATTACCTGGTCATTGCTCACATTGCTCTTTATGGAAGAACATAGGAACTGAGAGCAGGAGTAGGACATCTGGCTCCTCGAGCCTGCTCTGCCATTCAAGATCATCATTGATCTTTTTGTGGACTCAGCCCCATTTACCATAATCCTTAATTCCTTTACTGTTCAAAAATCTATCTATCTTTGCCTTAAAAACATTCAACCAGGTAGCCTCAACTGCTTCACTGGGCAGAGAATTCCAACGGTTCACAACCCTTTGGGTGAGGAAGTTCCTCCTCAACTCAGTCCTAAATCTACAACCTCTTATTTTGAGGCAGTGTCCTCTAGTTCTAGTTTCACCCACCAATGGCAGCACGGTAGCATTGTGGATAGCACAAACGCTTAACAGCTCCAGGGTCCCAGGTTCGATTCCGGCTTGGGTCACTGTCTGTGCGGAGTCTGCACATCCTCCCCGTGTGTGCGTGGGTTTCCTCCGGGTGCTCCGGTTTCCTCCCACAGTCCAAAGATGTGCAGGTTAGGTGGATTGGCCATGATAAATTGCCCTTAGTGTCCAAAATTGCCCTTAGTGTTGGGTGGGGTTACTGGGTTATGGGGATAGGGTGGAGGTGTTAACCTTAGGTAGGGTGCCCTTTCCAGGAGCCGGTGCAGACTCGATGGGCTGAATGGCCTCCTTCTGCACTGTAAATTGTATGTACAACCTCCCTGCTTCTATCTTATCTACTCCATAATTTTATATGTTTCTATAAGATCCCCCCTCATTTTTCTAAATTCTAATGAATATAATGCCTCCTCATAAGCCAATCCTTCTAACTCCAGAATCAACCCAGTGAATCTCCTCTGCACCCTCTTTTCTCAATTAAGGAGACCAAAACTGTACACATTACTCCAGGTGTGGCACCATGTACAGCTGCAACATAATCTCTCTATTTTTAAACTCTATGCCTCTAGCAATGAAGGACAAAATTCCATTTGCCTTCTTCATTGTCTGCTGCACCTGCAATCCAACTTTTTACGACTCATACACAAAGAAACATCCAGGTCCCTGTGAACAGCAGTATGCTGCAATTTTTTGCCATTTAAATAATACTCCATTTTGCTATTATTCCTGCCAAAATGGATGCCCTCAGATTTACCAACATTGAACTCCATCTGCCAGACCCTTGCCCACTCACTTAAGCTATCTTTATCTCTCTGCAGACTTTCGGTGTCCTCTGCACACTTTGCTCTGCCACTCATCTTAGTGACATCTGTGAACTTTGACACATTACTTTGTCCCCAACTCCAAATCATCTCTGTAAATTGTAAACAATTCCGGTCCCAAAACTGATCACTGAGGCACACCACAGGCCACTAATCGCCAACCAGAAAAACGCCCATTTATCCCCACTCTTTGTTTTCTGTCAGTTAACCAATCCTCTATCCATGCTAATACATTACCCGTAATACTGTGCACCTTTATCTTATGCAGCAACCCTTTGTGCGGCACCTTATTGAACGCCTTCCGTAAATCCACATACACCACATCCACCGGTTCCCCGTTGTCCACCGTGCTCATAATGTCCTCAAAGAATTCCAGTAAATTAGTTCAACATGAGGGAGAGCCCATAAAGCAGCGGGAGTTCAGAGACAGAGAGCCCATAAAGCAGCGGGAGATCAGAGAGAGAGAGCCCATAAAGCAGCGGGAGTTCAGAGACAGAGAGCCCATAAAGCAGCGGGTGTTCAGAGGGACACAGGATAAAAGAGCGCGAGGAGAGCGGCAGTGAGTCAGTGAAAGAGCGCGAGGGGACACATTGAGAGCGGCGGGGTGCCAGTGGGAGCAAAGATAATATAAGGCGGGAACCGGAGGTACGACCCGCGGACTTCTGGGAAGGATTTTCTCCTAGCCAATAAATTCTGGTGGAGAGGAGACCCGAGACACAACACGTATAGTGTCTCCCACCCGCCCTCCTCCTCTAACCTAATAATAAGACCCATTGGTGTGAGCAGGTAAGTGCTATATTATATTATTATTTTTTATTTGTTTTATATTTGTTTACCAGAACTTGGTTGAAATTAAGTGGGATGGCAGGGAAGGTAGTGCAATGTTCCTCCTGCAGGATGTTTGAGGTGAGGGATGCCGTTAGTGTCCCTGCTGATTTTACCTGCAGGAAGTGCAGCCAGCTCCAGCTCCTACAAGACCAAGTTATGGTACTGGAGCTGGAGTTGGATGAACTTCGGATCATTCGGGAGGCAGAGGTGGTCATAGATAGGAGCTTCAGGGAAGTAGTTACACCAAAGACTGGAGATAGATGGGTAACTGTAAGAGGGACTGGGAAGAAGCAGTCAGTGCAGGGACCCCCTGCGGTCGTTCCCCTGAGTAACAAGTATACCGTTTGGGATACTTGTGGGGGGGAACGACTTACCAGGGGTAAGCCATGGGGTTAGGGACTCTAGCACGGAGTCTGTCCCTGTTGCTCAGAAGGGAAGGGGGGAGAGGAGCAGAGCATTAGTAATTGGGGACTCAATAGTCAGGGGCACAGATAGGAGATTTTGTGGGAGCAAGAGAGACTCACGTTTGGTATGTTGCCTCCCAGGTGCACGGGTAAGTGATGTCTCGGATCGTGTTTTTCGGGTCCTTAAGGGGGAAGGGGAGCAGCCCCAAGTCGTAGTCCACATTGGCACTAACGACATAGGTAGGAAAGGGGATAAGGATGTCAGGCAGGCCTTTAGGGAGCTAGAATGGAAGCTCAGAGTTAGAACAAACAGAGTTGTTATCTCTGGGTTGTTGCCCGTGCCACGTGATAGTGAGACGAGGAATAGGGAGAGAGAGCAATTAAACACGTGGCTACAGGGATGGTGCAGGCGGGAGGGATTCAGATTTCTGGATAACTGGGCCTCTTTCTGGGGAAGGTGGGACCTCTATAGACAGGATGGTCTACATCTGAACCTAAGGGGCACCAATATCCTGGGGGGGAGATTTGTTAGTACTCTTTGGGGGGGTTTAAACTAATTCAGCAGGGGCATGGGAACCTGGATTGTAGTTTTGGAGTATGGGAGATTGAGAGTAGAGAGGTCAGGAGCACAGATTTGACTTCGCAGGAGGGCGCCAGTGTTCAGGTCGGTGGTTTGAAGTGTGTCTACTTCAGTGCCAGGAGTATACGAAATAAGGTAGGGGAACTGGCAGCATGGGTTGGTACCTGGGACTTCGATGTTGTGGCCATTTCAGAGACATGGATAGAGCAGGGACAGGAATGGTTGTTGCAGGTTCCGGGGTTTAGGTGTTTTAGTAAGGTAAGAGAAGGGGGCAAAAGAGGGGGAGGTGTGGCGCTGCTAGTCAAAGATAGTATTACGGTGGCAGAAAGGATGCAAGGTGGGGACTCTTCTTCCGAGGTAGTATGGGCTGAGGTTAGAAACAGGAAAGGAGAGGCCACACTGCTGGGAGTTTTCTATAGGCCACCTAATAGTTCTAGAGATGTAGAGGAAAGGATGGCGAAGATGATTCTGGAAAAGAGCAAAAGTAACAGGGTAGTTGTTATGGGAGACTTTAACTTTCCTAATATTGACTGGAAAAGATATAGTTCGAGTACATTGGATGGGTCGTTCTTTGTACAATGTGTGCAGGAGGGTTTTCTGACACAATATGTTGACAGGCCAACAAGAGGTGAGGCCACTTTGGATTTGGTTTTGGGTAATGAACCAGGCCAGATGTTAGATCTGGAGGTAGGTGAACACTTTGGAGACAGTGACCACAATTCAGTGACCTTTACATTAATGATGGAAAGGGATAAGTATACCCCGCAGGGCAAGAGTTATAGCTGGGGGAAGGGCAATTATGATGCCATTAGACATGACTTACGATGTGTAGGTTGGAGAAGTAGGCTGCAAGGGTTGGGCACACTGGATATGTGGAGCTTGTTCAAGGAACAGCTATTGCGAGTTCTTGATCAGTACGTACCAGTCAGACAGGGAGGGAAGGGTAGAGCGAGGGAACCGTGGTTTACCAAAGAAGTGGAATCTCTTGTTAAGAGGAAAAAGGAGGCCTATGTGAAGATGCGGCGTGAAGTTTCAGTTGGGGCGCTTGATAGTTACAGGGAAGCGAGGAAGGATCTAAAGAGAGAGCTAAGACGAGCAAGGAGGGGACATGAGAAGTCTTTGGCAGGTAGGATCAAGGAAAACCCAAAAGCTTTCTATAGGTATGTCAGGAATAAAAGAATGACTAGGGTAAGAGTAGGGCCAGTCAAGGACAGTGGTGGGAAGTTGTGTGTGGAGGCTGAGGAGATAAGCGAGATACTAAATGAATACTTTTCGTCAGTATTCACTCAGGAAAAAGATAATATTGTGGAGGAGAATGCTGAGACCCAGGCTATTAGAATAGATGGCATTGAGGTGCGTAGGGAAGAAGTGTTGGCAATTTTGGACAAGGTGAAAATAGATAAGTCCCCGGGGCCTGATGGGATTTATCCTAGGATTCTCTGGGAAGCCAGGGAAGAGATTGCTGAGCCTTTGGCTTTGATTTTTAGGTCATCATTGGCTACAGGAATAGTGCCAGAGGACTGGAGGATAGCAAATGTGGTCCCTTTGTTCAAGAAGGGGAGTAGAGATAACCCTGGTAACTATAGGCCGGTGAGCCTAACGTCTGTGGTGGGTAAAGTCTTGGAGAGGATTATAAAAGATACGATTTATAATCATCTAGATAGGAATAATATGATTAGGGATAGTCAGCATGGTTTTGTGAAGGGTAGGTCATGCCTCACAAACCTTATCGAGTTCTTTGAGAAGGTGACTGAACAGGTGGACGAGGGTAGAGCAGTTGATGTGGTGTATATGGATTTCAGTAAAGCGTTTGATAAGGTTCCCCACGGTCGGCTATTGCAGAAAATACGGAGGCTGGGGATTGAGGGTGATTTAGAGATGTGGATCAGAAATTGGCTAGTTGAAAGAAGACAGAGAGTGGTGGTTGATGGGACATGTTCAGAATGGAGTTCAGTTACGAGTGGCGTACCACAAGGATCTGTTCTGGGGCCGTTGCTGTTTGTCATTTTTATAAATGACCTAGAGGAGGGCGCAGAAGGATGGGTGAGTAAATTTGCAGACGACACTAAAGTCGGTGGAGTTGTAGACAGTGCGGAAGGATGTTGCAGGTTATAGAGGGACATAGATAAGCTGCAGAGCTGGGCTGAGAGGTGGCAAATGGAGTTTAATGTGGAGAAGTGTGAGGTGATTCACTTTGGAAAGAATAACAGGAATGAGGAATATTTGGCTAATGGTAAAATTCTTGGTAGTGTGGATGAGCAGAGGGATCTCGGTGTCCATGTACATAGATCCCTGAAAGTTGCCACCCAGGTTGATAGGGTTGTGAAGAAGGCCTATGGTGTGATGGCCTTTATTGGTAGAGGGATTGAGTTCCGGAGCCATGAGGTCGTGTTGCAGTTGTACAAAACTCTAGTACGGCCGCATTTGGAGTATTGCGTACAGTTCTGGTCGCCTCATTATAGGAAGGACGTGGAAGCTTTGGAACGGGTGCAGAGGAGATTTACCAGGATGTTGCCTGGTATGGAGGGAAAATCTTATGAGGAAAGGCTGATGGACTTGAGGTTGTTTTCGTTAGAGAGAAGAAGGTTAAGAGGTGACCTAATAGAGGCATACAAAATGATCAGAGGGTTAGATAGGGTGGACAGCGAGAGCCTTCTCCCGCGGATGGAGGTGGCTAGCACGAGGGGACATAGCCTTAAATTGAGGGGTAATAGATATAGGACAGAGGTCAGAGGTGGATTTTTTACGCAAAGAGTGGTGAGGCCGTGGAATGCCCTACCTGCAACAGTAGTGAACTCGCCAACATTGAGGGCATTTAAAAGTTTATTGGATAAGCATATGGATGATAAGGGCATAGTGTAGGTTAGATGGCCTTTAGTTTTTTCCATGTCGGTGCAACATCGAGGGCCGAAGGGCCTGTACTGCGCTGTATTGTTCTATGTTATGACCTGCCTTTCATGAACCCATGCTACGTCTACCCAATGGGACAATTTCTATCCAGATGTCTCGCTGTTTCGTCCTTGATGATAGATTCAAGCATTTTCCCCTCTACAGAAGTTGAGCTAACCGGCCTATAGTTATCCGCCTTTTGTCCAGTGGCGTCAAATTTCCTGTTTTCCAATCTGCCGGAATTGCCCTGACATCCAGTGAATTTTGGTAAATTATCACGAGCGCATTTGCTATTTCCCGCACCATCTCTTTTAGTGCCCTAGGACGTATTCCATCAGGGCCAGGAGAACTGTCTACCTTTTGCCCCCTTCGCTTGCCCAACACTACCTCCTTAGTGATAATGATTGTTTCTAGGTCCTCACCTGCCATAGCCTACTTGCCATCAATTATTGGCCCGTTATTTGTGCCTTCCACTGTGAAGACCGACACAAAATACCTCTTCAATATCTCGGCTATTTCCTCACTTCCCATTATTAAATCCCCCTCCTCATTCTCTAAAGGACCAATGTTGACTTTAGCCACTCTTTTTCATTTTATATATTTGTAGAAACATTTGCTATCTTATTATATTCTCAGCTACTTTACTCATAATTTATCTTACTTTTCACGATAGCTTTTTTCGAGGCTTTTTGTTGACCTTTAAAGATTTCCCAATCCTCTAGTTTCCCACTGATCAGGGGTTGGTTTAGCACAGTGGGCTAAACAGCTGTCTTGTAATGCAGAACAATGCCAGCAGCGCGGGTTCAATTCCCGTACTGGCCCCGAACAGGCGCCAGAATGTGGCTTTTCACAGTAACTTCATTGAAGCCTACTTGTGTCACTAAGCTATTATTATTATTAATCTTTGCCACTTTGCATGAATTTTCTTTCAATTTGCTAACCTCCTTTATTCCCTTAGATATCCATGGCTGATTATCCCTTCCTTTTCACTGGTATATACTTTTGCTGAGCATGAAAATTACTTTGAAAGTCCTCTATTGTTCCTCAATTGTCCCACCCTAAAGTCTGTGCTCCCAGTCTACCTTCGCCAACTCCTCCCTCATCCCATTCTAGTCTCCTTTCTTTAAGCACAAGACACTGGCATTGGATTTTACTTTCTTACCCTCCTGTATTTTAAACTCAACCATACTGCGATCGCTCCTTCCGAGAGGCTCCCTAACTATCAGAGTATTAATTATTCCTGCCTCACTACGCAAGAAAGATCTAGGATAGCTTGCTCCCTCATAGGTTCCATTACATACTGTTCGAGGAAGCTCTTGTGGATACATTCTATCAATTCCTCCTCAAGGCTGCCTTGACCAACCTGGTTTGACCAATCGACAAGTAGATTAAAATCCCCCATAAATATTGTTGAACCATTAACTGCAACTGTTGTTTCTTTGTTTATTTCCCATCCCATTGTGATGTTATGATTTGGTGGCCTATAGACTATGCCTATTATTATTTCTAATTTCCAAATGGACATAAAGTGGTGACATCAAGAGCACATCACGGATGTGCCTTCCACCCAGTTTTGTTTTGCTTGTTTTGTATATAAAAAATGAGAATGGGAGGGGTGGAGAAAGCCCCCCCTTACTGCTATGTGTTATGAAATCTTTCTTTTTTTTTGTATACATTTCCTCTGTTTTTTTTTGTTTCTCTTCGTATACATTTGTAAGTATATCATGTATAAAACCCAATAAAAACATTTTTAAAAAAGTATTTGAAATGTAAGCAGACTGATTGACACCTCTGGTTCTCCGTAGTCACGTAGCAATGCATGAGGTTGCCTCTGGAGGCAGAGATCTTAAGATCAGTTCAATAAAGTCTTTTGCGACTCATGTAGTTCATTGGGGGCTGGTTTAGCTCAGTTGGCTGGACAGCTGGATTGTGATGCAGAGCTAAGGCCTAACAGCATGGGTTCAATTCAAGGATTAGCTAAGGTTATTCGTGAAGGTCCTCACCTTCTCAACCTTGCCTGAGGTGTGGTGACCCTCAGGTTACATCACCACCAGTCAGCTCTCCCCCTCAAAGGGGAAAGCAGCCTATGGTCACCTGGGACTATGGTGATTTTTTAAAGCTCATTAACCCACAATGTGGGCAGCATGGTAGCACAAGTGGATAGCACTGTGGCTCCACAGCGCCAGGGTCCCAGGTTCGATTCCCTGCTGGGTCACTGTCTGTGCGGAGTCTGCACGTTCTCCCCGTGTCTGCGTGGGTTTCCTCCGGGTGCTCCGGTTTCCTCCCACAGTCCAAAGACGTGCAGGTTAGGTGGATTGGCCATGATAAATTGCCCTTCGCGACCAAAAAAGATTAGGAGGGGTTATTGGGTTACGGGGACAGGGTGGAAGTAACGGCTTAGGTGGGCCGGTGCAGACTCGATGGGCCGAATGGCCTCCTTCTGCACTGTATGTTCTATGTAATCCATGTAACAATGTTGTTTCTCTGATGGGATCCATTCACTGAACATTAGTGGCTTCTAATCACGTGCTGTGTCTTCATTCAGGGAATATACATTATCTGTTGAGTTGCATAATCCTGTAAAATGTAACATTCTAGTTTTAAAATCATTACAGCACTTTATTTCTTTTGTTGGTTTCTCATTAATGGTTTCAGACACCTGTTGATGTTCTATAGAGCATTGTGGATCTCTGCAGGCCGCTCTTTTAAAAAGAAAATCATTATTCAAAGCCTTTGTGGCTAGAAGTGTGTCAGACTGGAAATATAATCTACAAATAGAAAAGGCATGAAAGGTTTGAATTTCGGGTTTACAAAAGCTTTGTGACAAAGGAGAAAGAAAGCACTTGCCGAGGTTAATTTTATGTCCGATCTTTCAAGGCCAAGGGGAAATGTTGATTCTTGCCGTGCAGGACTGAGTGAATGTTCATAGAATCCGAGAATAACTACAGTGCAGAAGGAGGCCATTTGGCCCATCATGTCTGCTCTGACCCTCTGAAAGAGCACCCTACCTAGGCCCAATCCCCCACCCTATCCCCGTAACCCAGTGGCTCCCACCTAGGGGCAATTTAGCATGACCAATCCACCCAACCTGCGCATCTCTGGATGGTGGGAGGAAACCAGACCGCCTGAAGGAAACCCCATGCAAACTCCAAATAGATAGTCACCCAAGGCTGGAATTGAACCCGGGTCCCTGGCGTTCTGAGGGCAGCAGTGCAAACCACTGTGCCACCCCAGAGAATGCTGAGAGAATGTGAGAAAGTATAAAACCAGGGATATAAATATAAGCAGTGCCGGATTGCAGCTTAAGCTAATTAAGCTAGTTTAGCCCCTCATAAAATGAACGGCTCTAAATCTTTTTAAAAATAACTTGATATCACGTTTGATTATAATTGGTTGTTAAATGAAGATGATTTGGGAAAATGGTTCTCTAAATGTGGACTTTTTGTTATATGTCAAAAAATTGCATATATATGGTCATATGGATTTCATAATTTGTCATGAACATACATTGAAAAATATTGAAGCCAGATAAAATGAAATCTTTTGTTAATTTTGCTGCTATCCACAGCGTTATTGTCTCTATCTTAAACATGTCCCAAGCTGAGGTTTTAACTTATATACTAGGTCTATAATACTCAGCCTCCTGGTTTCAGATTTTAGAAAATGCCGTGCGGGATTCTCCGTTTGGATACGGCAGCGGGATTCTCCAGTCCTGATGCAGTGAATGGGAGATTTGGCTGAGTGCCAAATTGTCCATCCTCGCTAGCAGCGGTAGCGGGGCGGACTCGTAACGGAGAATACCGGCCGCATTCTTTCATGAGATGTGGGTGTCACTGGCGACACCAGCATTTGTTACGGTACGATGCTAGTTGATGTTATAACTGGACAGGAAGATTCCAGTCTGGAACCGTGGCTAAAAATACCATCACAATTACATATTTGAATAAAACATGGAGGAACAGAGTTATAGGACTGCTAATTAGTTTTAACAATAAGAAAAAAATTTAACTTGAAAAGATTGGATTATGACACAATACTCATTTAGCTTAACAAATACACACAAACTTTAAGATTAACATGGATCACGAGGGTGGCACAGTGGTGCAGTGGTTAACACTGCTGTCTCACAGCGCTGAGGACCCGGGTTCGATCCCAGGCCCGGGTTACTGTCCATGTGGAGTTTGCACGTTCTTCCCCTATCTGCGTGGGTCTCACCCCCCACAACCCAAAAATATGTGTAAGGTAGGTGAATTGGCCACGTGAAATTGCCCCCTCATTGGAAAAATTAATTGGGTCCTCTAAATTTAAAAAAACATGGATCACAAATGATCTCTTAAGCTCCAATGATCTCAGTAATACAACATCCCTTTAAACACACAGCATGGCTGTGGTCAAATGCATTCTCCACTCTGAATGCTTCTGAATTTCTATTCAGAATCCCCCCAGATGATTGTTACATGAGAGTCTACAAACTCCATTCCCAAAATACACGCTTTAAAATCTTGCACAAAATCTTCACAGTAACTTCATTTGAAGCCTACTTGTGACAATAAGCAATTTTACAGGGGCTGGTTTAGCACACTGGGCTAAATAGCTGGCTTTGAAAGCAGACCAAGGCAGGCCAGCAGCACTGTTTAATTCCCGTACCAGCCTCCCTGAACAGGTGCCGGAATGTGGCGACTAGGGGCTTTTTACAGTAACTTCATTTGAAGCCTACTTGTGACAATAAGCGATTTTCATTTCATTTCATTTCATTTCATTTTTCAGATGATTCCCATTGGCGATTTGCCTGCCAAAATCCAGTCCAAGGTTTCCAGATAATGCTTTTAACAAAGCTTATGCTCCACTTTTACAATCTTTATTATTATTTTCACAAGTAGGCTTCCATTAACACTGCAATGAAGTTACTCCGAAACACCCCTAGTTGCCACATTCTGGCACCTGTTCAGGTACACTGAGGGAGAATTCCGAACGCCCAGTTCACCAAACAACATGTCTTTCGGGACTTGTGGGAGGAAACTGGAGCACCCGGAGGAAACCCACGCAGACACGGGGAGAACGTGCAGACTCCGCACAGACAATGACCCAAGTCGGGAATCGAACCTGTTGACATGCTTAGGTTTTTAACTGAGAACGCCAAATAGAAAACATGTGGGGAAGAGGGGTTGAAGATAACCTCAGTCCACTTTGTCATCATGATGGAAGAGGTTGACAGTTTTTCTGCATTGTGTAAAGAGAAAATATTCCCAGGAGCCTGGGGAGAAAATGGTAAGCTGTTCCAAACAAAAAGAGTTACCATTGAATGTGATAGAAATTTAAACTGCGCAAAACGATTACCCAAGTCCCTAGTATTGCCTTTATTTTTTCTGAAAAGACTAGAGTTCTCAGAATTTACTTCTTGGGGCAGTGAGAGATAAGCATTGCTTTTTTTAGGAATTAACAAACGCACACAGCATGGCTCTCAAATGACTTGCAGACATGTATTGACTGGCAGACATATAACATCATCCTGTTGCTTAGCAACCTGCAATGAGTCACTACCTTTAAGTAAGAGGCATTCATTTATTTTAATGAATTAGAAATCATAATTACCATATTTTTACATGCTGATGTGTAAATTAAAATGAAATCATAAATGTTTTCCTACTTAGCAACTTACAGAGCCAAAAGGAGTTTGAGAAAACTTACCGTATGATATTTCTGTAAAACAAATGTGAAATAAATCTCAGCTTATTTGAAATATTGAATGTCGACGCCATGACTGCAGGAACATTTAGAATGTATCCTCGGAATCATTAGATGTCCTGATGCCGTTCTGTTTCTTTGGTGGTGTTGGCCTGGTTCCTTCCTTGGCATTCAGTTAGGCAATTTAACTGATTAAAAGTCTCAGATTAATTATCCTCTGCAGAAACATTAAATGCTTTGCCTCATCCTCCCCTTAGAATATTGGACTTGCAGCAAGAATTGACAGAAGTCCCAATGCTCCTAGTTTACTTTCAGAATATTTGCTGGGTGACACACACTCATTTTTCCTATCACTATTCCAATTAGTGCCATCATTGTCTGCATTTAAATATACAATGAGTGAAAACCTGTCCAGCAAGTTAAAGAGACAATTAATTTATTATGATGCTTTATTAAATAATGGAATAATGTAACGTGTCCTTGCAGTCCGGATGACCACGTGTGCGGGACTTGTCACCAGGTTGATCAGCTTGAGAGCCGGATTTCAGGATTTGGGGACATCGGCTGGAGGCACGACGGTGAATCCACGAGGCTGAGTGGTTTGCGGACAGCACGTTTATTGATGTGGTCACCCCATAGCTTAAGGCAGTGCAGTCAGAAAGGGAATGGGTGACCACCGATCAGAGGAAGGGGGGGTGGGGGGGGAAAGCAGGCAGGTAGTCAAGAAATTCCCAGAGTGCACCTCACGGCTGGCGATTGCGTGATCATCGGTCCTGCGCCTGGATTTTCTGACCCCGCCGGGGGTGGGCCTTTTTGAGGGCGGGGTTGAAAAATTTGCAACGCAGCCAAAACTTAAATGACTCCAGGGACTGGAAAATCCTCATGAATCAATTCTGTCTCTTTCTCTCTGTTTCCCCCTTCAAAATCAGTCAACACAAATGGTTGGTGCGATAAAAAGTAAAACACAACTAAGGGGAAAAGAGCCAAACAATAAAGGGAACAGCAGCGGAGCGAGAGTAGCAGAATAATTCTTACAGCAGAGTTGTGTTGGGCTAAATGCACTGGTGAATTCTGGGAACCTCTGGGGCAGCAGCAGCCATTAATCCCTTGATTACGTTCCCATAGGTTTCAATATTAAGGATGTCGTGTTAGGTACACTGGTCTAACGCTGGCTGCAACTGGATGCAGCTTAGATCAGAAAGATACTCCAGACATTGAAGTTAGAACATAGAACATAGAACAGTACAGCACAGAACAGGCCCCAGTTCAATCAGGTTTATTGAACTAATAGCACAGTTCTCTGTGAGTTCAACTCTCTGCTAACTTAAGTGTGGTTACTCTGTCTGACTGAACCAGACTAGCTCTTAGCCACGTGGTGGAGGTGTAAGATTGTAACAACACCCTTGACTGACTCTCTAGATGTTCTCCATCAGTGGAGAGAGGCGGAGTGTGAGTCTTATATAGTCATATCCCACCCCTGAGTGTCCTGCCTGCCTATTGGTCATGTCCTGTTCTCTGTGTCCATTAACTGCTTGTCTGTGCCTGCCTGTATATCATTATGTGTGTGTCTGCATATCATGACATCTCCCCTTTTTTATGTTTGGATGACATATGCGAACATATTTACAAGAATAGACCAATATTAACATACATACATGCAGTGGATGCAAACATATGTACATGTGAAAACAGCTGTCTGATGCGAGAACACAGAACATAGCAAACAGAACAAATGTTCATAAGTCCAGTCTCTGTGGCTTGCATCTGATCCTGGTCGACTGCCGGAGAGGTGGTGGTGGGGACGACAGCGCCTTGATGGGCGGGATTGAAGCCTGACTGGTGGCCTCATGAGTCGAGGTATCTGGAGGTGGCAAAACAACAGAAGGAAACAGAGAAGAATGTGGTTGCGGGTTGGCAACTTTGTGCAGTGCCCGTCTGTTTCATCGCACAACAGAACCATCAGCCAGATGCACAACATACGAGCGGGGGGCAGCCTGTCGAACAACGACAGCTGGAGCTGACCAGCCTCCATCAGGGAACAGTGTCTGACGGGGATAACATGGGCAAATCGGTGGCATGAGCACCATAGCCCTGTTTTTGCCGATCCCGGAGTTGCTGCACCTTCTGCAGCACTGGGAGGTGATCCAGGTGGGGCACGTGTATGGCTGGAAGTGTCGTTCGCAGGTCCCTCTTCATCAGGAGTTGAGCTGGCAACATGCCAGTGGACAGTGGGGTCGCTCTGTACGCAAGCTGCGCAAGGTGAATGTCAGACGCAGAATCCGCAGCCTTGCAGATGATCTGCTTCACTATGTGCATCCCTTTCTCAACTTTTCCGTTTGACTGCGGATAGTGTGGGCTGGAATTGACGTGTTTGAACTGATACGACTGGGCAAACAGAGACCATTCATGGCTGCTGAAGCACGGGCCATTGTCACTCATGACAGTGAGTGGGATACCATGCCTGGAGAACGTCTCCTTACAGGCCTTGGTGACGGTCCGAGATGTGAGATCTGAGAGCTTCACGACTTCAGGGTAATTGGAAAAGTAATCAATGATTAACACGTAATCACGACCATTTGCATGAAAGAGGTCGATGCCAACCTTGGACCACGGAGAGGTTTCGATTTCATGCTGCTGAAGTGTCTCCTTATTCTGCGCTGGCTAAAAGCGTTGACAGGATGCACAGTTAAGGACCATGTTCGCGATGTCTTGGCTGATCCCGCGCTAGTAGACAGCCTGCCTGGCTTTGCGTCTGCACTTTTCCACACCCAGGTGGCCCTCATGGATTTGACGGAGCACCAAGCTCTGGAGACTGTGTGGAATTACAATCCGGTCCAGCTTGAGGAGGACACCATCAACCACCGTCAGGTCGTACTTTACATTGAAACATTGAGGGCACTGCCCTGTTTGCCAGCCATTGGCTAAGTGTTGCATAACATGCTGCAAGAGGGGGTCTTTGGCTATCGGAAATGAAAAATGAAAATCGCTTATTGTCACGAGTAGGCTTCAATGAAGTTACTGTGAAAAGCCCCTAGTCGCCACATTCCGGCGCCTGTCCGGGGAGGCTGGTACGGGAATCGAACCGTGCTGCTGGCCTGCTTGGTCTGCTTTAAAAGCCAGCGATTTAGCCCAGTGAGCTAAACCAGCCCCCATCTCCTCACAGATACGAATCACCTTCTCATCAGATGCCGGGATGGTGCTAGCACACAGCTGCACCTGTGACTCAACCTGTGACTCAATTTGCCGGATGACGTTCAGTGGTTCACTAGGCACGGTGATGAAGCGGGACAGTGTATCGGCAATGACGGTGATGGAGCGGGACAGTGTATCGGCAATGATGGTGATGGAGCGGGACAGTGTATCGGCAATGATGGTGATGGAGCGGGACAGTGTATCGGCAATGATGGTGATGGAGCGGGACAGTGTATCGGCAATGATGTTGATGGAGCGGGACAGTGTATCGGCAATGATGGTGATGGAGCGGGACAGTGTATCGGCAATGATGGTGATGGAGCGGGACAATGTATCAGCAATGATGGTGATGGAGTGGGACAGTGTATCGGCAATGATGGTGATGAAGCGGGACAGTGTATCGGCAATGATGGTGATGGAGCGGGACAGTGTATCGGCAATGATGAGCTCCTTGCCAGGCATGTAGACCAGGTCAAAGTCGTACCTCCTGAGTTTGAGGAGGATGCGCTGCAAACGAGGCGTCATGTCATTAAGGTCCTTGTGGATAATGTGGACCAGAGGCCTGTTGGCGAGATGAGTGAAATCAATTGCCTTTTGTATTCATGGAAAACCAGCAGAGCAATAAGATGCCCCAACCTTCTGAAGCTTCTGCCTTGACTTGAAAAATTGTAGCGGGCGCTGTCTTCACACCAAATCGGCATTATATGGTGCCTCAACAACAGTGTCAATGCATTCCACTCTCCGCACATACAGTGAACACCGTTGGCATATCATTAGCGGGCCAGATCCGGTATTCTCCGGGGCCTCCGTAATTCTCCGCCTCCAACGGGGTGAATTCCTGATGGCAAGGTTCACTTGTGCTCGTGAAACCGGCGCCGTGGCTAATGGAGAGAGAGGAGGTAGGACACAGAGAGGCGCGCCAGTGGGCTGCAGGTCCTGACACTGGCTGGGCCGGCGGGGGTGGAGGGGGCTGATTTTGACGGGGAGGGGCAAGGGCTGTGGGGCCTGGGTGACCCCCCCCCCCCCCCCCCCCCCCAATGGGACTGAGGCGGTGCCCAGGCACGGGCTGCCTACAAGGCAGCCAGCTTGCTGCACATCCCACTGACCACCCACCTTGGCCCCTGGTTCTGCAGAGTGACACCAGCCACATGGATGCTCCCACCTCATACCCAGGCCCCCACACTCCACCCCACCTCCCCCGCACTCCAGCCCCACCCTCCACCCCACCTCCCCCGCACTCCAGCCCCACCCTCCATCCCACCACACCCCACCACACCCCACCTCCCCCGCACTCCAGCCCCACCCTCCACCCCACCTCCCCCGCACTCCAGCCCCACCCTCCACCCCACCTCCCCCGCACTCCAGCCCCACCCTCCACCCCACCTCCCCCGCACTCCAGCCCCACCCTCCACCCCACCTCCCCGGCACTCCAGCCCCACCCTCCACCCCACCTCCCCCGCACTCCAGCCCCACCCTCCACCCCACCTCCCCCGCACTCCAGCCCCACCCTCCACCCCACCTCCCCCGCACTCCAGCCCCACCCTCCATCCCACCTCCCCTGCACTCCAGACCCACCCTCCATCAAACCTCCCCTGCACTCCAGCCCCACACTCCACCCCACCTCCCCCGCACTCCAGCCCCACCCTCCACCCCACCTCCCCCGCACTCCAGCCCCACCCTCCACCCCACCACACCCTAGACCCACCCTCCACCTCACTACACCCAGCCCCAGCCCCCACCCTCCATCCCACCACAACCCAGCCCCCACCCTCCACCCCACCACACCCCACCTCCCCCGCACTCCAGCCCCACCCTCCACCCGACCACACCCCAGCCCCGCCCTCCATCCCACCACTCCCAGCCCCCACCCTCCACCCGACCACACCGCAGACCCACCCTCCATCCCAGCACACCCCAGCCCCCACCCTCCACCCCACCACCCCCCGCCCCAGCCCCCACCCTCCATCCCACCACTCCCCAGCCCCCACCCTCCACCCCACCACCCCCCGCCACAGCCCCCACCCTCCATCCCACCACACCCCAGCCCCCACCCTCCACCCCACCACACCCCCACCCTAGCCCCCACTCTCCACCCCACCTCCCCTGCACTCCAGCCCCACCCTCCACCCCACCACACCCCAGACCCACCCTCAACCCGACCACACCCCAGACCCACCCTCCACCCCACCACACCCCACCCCAGCCTCCACCCTCCATCCCACAACCCCCCATCCCAACCCCCACTCTCCATCCCACCCCACCCCAGCTTCCACCCTCCACCCCACCACTCCCCAGCCCTACCCTCCACCCAACCACCCCCCGCTCCACCCCCACCCTCCATCCCACCACTCCCCAGCCCCACCCACCATCCCACCACTCCCCAGCCCTACCCTCCACCCAACCACCCCCCGCCCCACACCCACCCTCCATCCCACCACTCCCCAGCCCCCACCCTCCATCCCACCACTCCCCAGCCCTACCCTCCATCCAACCACCCCCCGCCCCACCCCCACCCTCCATCCCACCACTCCCCAGCCCCACCCTCCATCCCACCACTCCCCAGCCCCACCCTTCATCCCACCACTCCCCAGCCCCCACCCTCCATCCCGCCACCCCCCGCCCCAACCCCCACCCTCCATCCCAACACACCCCAGCCCCCACCCTCCATCCCACCACTCCCAGCCCCCACCCTCCATCCCACCACTCCCCAGCCCCCACCCTCCATCCCACCACCCCCCGCCCCAACCCCCACCCTCCATCCCAACACTCCCCAACCCCCACCCTCCATCCCAACACTCCCCAGCCCCCACCCTCCATCCCACCACTCCCCAGCCCCACCCTCCATCCCACCACTCCCCAGCCCCACCCTCCATCCCACCACTCCCCAGCCCCACCCTTCATCCCACCTCTCCCCAGCCCCACCCTCCATCCCACCACTCCCCAGCCCCACCCTTCATCCCACCTCTCCCCAGCCCCCACCCTCCATCCCGCCACCCCCCGCCCCAACCCCCACCCTCCATCCCAACACACCCCAGCCCCCACCCTCCATCCCACCACTCCCACCCCCCACCCTCCATCCCATCACTCCCAGCCTCCACCCTCCATCCCACCACTCCCCAGCCCCACCCTCCATCCCACCACTCCCCAGCCCTACCCTCCACCCAACCACCCCCCGCCCCAACCCCCACCCTCCATCCCAACACAACCCGGCCCCACCCTCCATCCCACCACTCCCAGCCCCCACCCTCCATCCCACCACTCCCCAGCCCCCACCCTCCACCCCACCACCCCCCGCCCCAGCCCCCAACCTCCACCCACCACTCCCCAGCCCCCACCCTCCATCCCACCACCCCCCGCCCCAACCCACACCCTCCATCCCACCACTCCCCAGCCCCCACCCTCCATCCCACCACACCCCAGTTCCCACCCTCCATCCCACCACCCCCAGCCCCACCCCCACCCTCCATCCCACCACTCCCCAACCCCCACCCTCCATCCCACCACCCCCCGCCCCAACCCCCACCCTCCATCCCAACACACCCCAGCCCCCACCCTCCATCACACCACTCCCACCCCCACCCTCCATCCCACCACTCCCCAGCCCCACCCTTCATCCCACCCACCCCCCGCCCCAACCCCCACCCTCCATCCCACCACTCCACAGCCCCACCCCCACCCTCCATCCCACCACTCCCCAGCCCCCACCATCCATCCCACCACCCCCCGCCCCACCCCCACCCTCCATCCCACCACTCCCCAACCCCTACCCTCCATCCCACCACTCCCCAGCCCCCACCATCCATCCCACCACTCCCCAGCCCCCACCCTCCATCCCACCACTCCCCAGCCCTACCCTCCACCCAACCACCCCCCGCCCCACCCCCACCCTCCATCCCACCACTCCCCAGCCCTACCCTCCACCCAACCACCCCCCGCCCCACCCCCACCCTCCACCCCACCACACCCCAGCCCCCACCCTCCATCCCACCACCCCCCGCCCCAACCCCCACCCTCCATCCCAACACAACCCGGCCCCACCCTCCATCCCACCACTCCCAGCCCCCACCCTCCACCCACCACTCCCCAGCCCCCACCCTCCATTCCACCACTCCCAGCCCCCACCCTCCATCCCACCACTCCTCAGCCCCCACCCTCCACCCCACCACCCCCGCCCCAGCCCCCACCCTCCATCCCACCACTCCCCAGCCCCCACCCTCCACCCCACCACCCCCCGCCCCAGCCCCCACCCTCCACCCACCACTCCCCAGCCCCCACCCTCCATCCCACCACTCCCAGCCCCTGCCCTCCATCCCACCACTCCCCAGCCCCCACCCTCCTTCCCACCCCCCGCCCCAACCCCCACCCTCCATCCCAACACACCGCAGCGCCGCCCTCCACCCCACCACCACTGCACCCCAGCCTTTACCCTCCACCCTACCACACCCCAGCCCCCACCCCCTCGTTCCACCACTCCCGACCAGACACCACCTGCCGGCAAAGCATCACGCACCCAACCCAGGGGCAACGGCTACACTATCCCCGACAGGGTGGGGGGAGGAGCGCTGGTCAGGGGCCATGGAGCGTATCACTGGCAAGGGCAGCTCCAGCCAACGGTATCCTTGGAACCAGGGCCAGAGGCTCCCACGAAACCGAACACTGACAGGGCCAGGAGTGCAGCGAGGTAGGGGTGCAGGGGGACATGCAGGGGCAGAGTCCGCAGTGCCAACCGGGGCCACCATGCTAACATGTTGGACTTTCACTCCCTGCAGTTAATGGATATTGGAATTCAACCAGCAATGGTGGCTTTCCTCTTTGTCGCCACAGTCCTGGGGGATGGCGTGTGGCTGTGTGAGCTGGACACTGAGGAACAGGAGGCAGCCGCTGAGGAACAGGAGGCAGCCGCTGAGGAACAGGAGGCAGTCGCTGAGGAACAGGAGGCAGTCGCTGAGGAACAGGAGGCAGCCGCTGAGGGACAGGAGGCAGCCGCTGAGGAACAGGAGGCAGCCGCTGAGGAACAGGAGGCAGCCGCTGAGGAACAGGAGGCAGCCGCTGAGGCAGCCGCTGAGGAACAGGAGGCAGCCGCTGAGGAACAGGAGGCAGCCGCTGAGGCAGCCGCTGAGGAACAGGAGGCAGCCGCTGAGGCAGCCGCTGAGGAACAGGAGGCAGCCGCTGAGGAACAGGAGGCAGCCGCTGAGGAACAGGAGGCAGCCGCTGAGGAACAGGAGGCAGCCGCTGAGGAACAGGAGGCAGCCGCTGAGGAACAGCAGGCAGCCGCTGAGGAACAGCAGGCAGCCGCTGAGGCAGCCGCTGAGGAACAGGAGGCAGCCGCTGAGGGACAGGAGGCAGCCGCTGAGGAACAGGAGGCAGCCGCTGGGTATGAGAGCCAACGAGTTGGAGGAGACACCAGCAGTGCCTGTCATTCGAGATCCTGCCGGACCGGACATGCCGTCAAAGACACCGGCTGAGCAGGGAGACAGTGCAACATATCTGCCAGATCATGGCGCCCCTGACACCGTGAGGGATGGGGAAGGACACCCGCTCCCGATGGCTGTCATGGTGATGGTAACCCTGAACATTTACACCATGGGTTCCTTCCAGGCACCGGGGATCTGTCTGGGATCTCACAGAGCTCAGTGCACAGGTGCATCTGCTCCTTCACGGAGGCCCTATATGCCCATTCGGCACAATGCATTCACTTCAATATGGACCGAGCCTATCAGGATGCCCGGGCAGCGGGGTTCGCTGCCATCGCCGAGATGCCCCGGGTCCAGGGAGTGATCGACGGGGTGGATGTCGCCTTATGAGCTCCTGGCCGCTCTACACAATCCGAAGGGAGGTTCCACTCAATGAACATGCAGCTGATATCATCAGATGCGCATCATGCACGTCTGCACCCAATACCCGCGCAGTGTGCACGACGCCTTCATCCTGGCACACTCGACAATTCCCGACCTCTTCCCTAATCCTAAGCCTAACCCAACCCCCCGGCTCCTGGGCGACAGGGGTTATCCGCTGCGGCCATGGCTAATGACATCTATCCAAAGGCCAGAGACCGACGCGGAGACCCGCTACAATGACGCCCATGCAGCGACCAGGGGTCTGATCGAGTGGATTTCAGCATCATGAAGATGTGGTTCAGGTGCCTGGAGGGTCTCTCCAGTGTGCCTGGAGGGTCACTGCAGGCTCTTCAACATCGCAGAGGGGCGAAGTGCTGGAGGGGGAGGATGAAAGCCAGGCCTCCTCCGACGAGCAGGAAGTGGAGGAGGGCGAGGATGGACAGGACATTGGGCCCGCGCAGGGTGTTCCATTTAAGGCTGAGATGAGAGGAATTCTCTCTCTCAGAGGGTCGTGAGTCTGTGGAATTCTCTTCAGCAGACAGCAGTGGAGGAAGGGTCATTGAATATTATTAACGTTGAGTTAGATGGAGTTTTGATTGACAAGGGAGTCAAAGGAAAGTTCACGAAAATAATGGACAACCAGACAGTCATGATCTTATCAAATGGCAGATCAGGCTCCAGGGGCTGAATCATCTACTCCTCTCCCAGTTTGTATGTTTGAATGTAAGTATATACACTGGAAAGATCCAGGGAATTCTGCTTTGTTGCTCCATTTCATTCTGGGATGGTCCTTACCTTCATTCACTGAATTTCAAGGGATACAGACTTGAACAGCTTTTGACATTGTGGGCAGGATTCTCCAATAATGGGGCAATGTCCCCACGCCCGCGAGAAAACGGGCGGGAATCATTCCGGACTTTGTTTTAGAAAGTTCGGAGTGATTCTCCGTTTTTAAAGGGGCTAGCAGGGTCCCAGAGTGCTCCACGCAGCTCTGGCTGCCGATACGGGGCCCTGCACTTCGGGCCGCTGGTCAGCGCGGGCCTGCAGCGCCGGCCTCGCGCGATATGGCGCACCCACACAGCGGGCCAGCACCGAAGAAGTAGGCAAACCCCCAGATCGTGCGCGCCCGCCAATCGGTGGCCTCAGGTCGTGGGCCTGGCCGTCATGGAGGCCTACTCCGATGACGGATCCCCCCGCCCCCCACCAGGACGGCCACCGCAGCTGCGACTCTGAGCTCCCGCCGGGTGGAACCATGTTAGAACCACGCCGGTGGGAACTCAGCCAGTTGCTGGCGCAGAATCGCCGCGGGGGCATCTTTCAACGGCCCCGACCGGCGCCGCATCGACCGCACACGCGACTGGTGGCGATTCTCCGGTTGCCGGATAAGCGGGTGAAAGTGTAGCGGGTCCGACGCCCCATTCTCCACCCCCGCGCCGGGCACGATTGAGGCACAGAGGCTAAGAGAGTCCCAGCCCATGGCGGTATTTCCCTTTTCTTTTCACAGTGTTGGCTCAGGTGAGAAAAGCGGTGTGTAGTCTGCCAACTGCACTGCCAGCTTTTCTCGCCATATTGTCAAACATTTTCAAACAAAAGTAAAACAACCACCTCACTTTATGACTTTAAAAAAAATTATTTTTTGAAAAGAAAAATAAGGGGCAAATTAGCATGGCCAATCCACCTAGCGTGCACATCTTTGGATTGTGGGGCTGAGACCCAGACACTGGGAGAATGTGCAAACTCCACGTGAACAATGACCTGAGCCCAGGATCGAACCCGGGCCCTCAGTGCCGTGAGGCAGTAGTGCTAACCACTGCACCACCGTGCCGCCTCAGCTAACTATTGAAATCTCATTTCCCAGCACTTGGCCCATAGCCTTGTCTGCCCTGGGATCGCAAGTTCTCATCAAAATACTTCTTAAATGTTATGAAGGTCTCTGCCTCCACCACCCTTTCAGGCAGCGAGTTACAGACTCCCACTACCCTCTGGGTCAAAATATTTTTCCTCACACCCCCTCTAAACCTCCTGCCCCTTACCTTAAATCTCTGCCCCCATCACCAAGGGGGGAAGGTTTCTTCCTGTCTACTCTTTCTATGCCCCTCATAATTTTACACATCTCAATCATGACCTTCCTCAGTATCCTCTGCTCTAAGGAAAACAATCCAAGTTTATCTAATCTCCACAGCTAACACTCTGCAACCCAGGCAACATCCAGATAAATCTCCTCTGCCCTCTTCCTGGTGCTATCACATCCCTCCTATATCATGGATTTCAGAACTGCACACAATACTCTAGCTGTGGCCTAACCAATGTTTCATACAGTTCCAGCATTATCTCCCGGCTCTTAAACTCTATGCCTCAGCTAATCAACCACGTTTCAATCAGATTGTTAATGGAAAGGTGAAGGAAACACTGTTGTAACCTATTTCCACAGGCAACTCCGGATCAAAACTATAGGGCAGGATTCTCTGTTTGGGAGATTATGGGCAGGATTCTCTGTTTGGGAGATTATGGGCAGGATTCTCTGTTTGGGAGATTATGGGCAGGATTCTTTGTTTGGGAGATTATGGGCAGGATTCTCTGTTTGGGAGATTATGGGCAGGATTCTCTGTTTGGGAGATTATGGGCAGGATTCTCTGTTTGGGAGATTATGGGCAGGATTCTCTGTTTGGGAGATTATGGGCAGGATTCTTTGTTTGGGAGATTATGGGCAGGATTCTCTGTTTGGGAGATTATGGGCAGGATTCTCTGTTTGGGAGATTATGGGCAGGATTCTCTGTTTGGGAGATTATGGGCAGGATTCTCTGTTTGGGAGATTATGGGCAGGATTCTCTGTTTGGGAGATTATGGGCAGGATTCTCTGTTTCAGCAGCTATGTGCCGGGGCCAGCGGAGCACGTGTGGTGTTTTACAACTAAACACTCTGCGTGCAACCCTCACCAATTCCGGCCCCGATGAGGGGATAGCACCAGCGCTGACAAACTCCCGAAGGCAGCCAGGTCCCAGGCCGGGCATGTCCACGGCTGACAACCTGCAGCAGTCACGCTGTACAACATGGTTCCGACCATGCGAGGACCTAATCCGCAACCCCACAGCCCTCCCCTTACTAGTCCTCCCAGCCCTCGCAGACGCCCCCCACCCCCGACCAGAGGCATGGATCCCGGCCGAGTGTGTTGGCGCTGGACATAGCCCTCAGCCTCCATGCCTTCCACAAGTGTCCAGCGCCACTGGGAACTCGGCCCATCCTGGGTGGAGCATCACGGGTGGGCCGGACGATGAGACGCCAACGGCATTGCGACTGCGTGCGGCGACCGTCATGATGACATTTTGGCGAGTGTGGAGCATGGCTGGCCAGCGTCAAACCAGCGCCGGCCCCGATCTTAGTGTCAGAGCCCATTCTCCGCCCGATCGCTGAACACGATTCCGGCATCAGGCTATGGAGAATCCCACCCGTTGTTCTCCCACCAGAGCTGAATTGCAACCGGTTTACGATCCCCCTGGGAGTGCAAAACGGAAAGCAATTCAGAGTTCCCTGCCATGCACATTTATGCATGATGTGGAATATAAGGGATTCCCGAGGGAATCCCGCTATCGGGCCGCCATTTAAAGCAGCTAGTTTGATAGCAAGATCCTGCTGCCTACCAATCCTCCCCCCGCCATGCAAATTAGCCATAAACCCATCCCCATCACCCTGCATCACACAGCAGCCCCCAGCCTCAGATTGCCTGTGTGCCCCCCCACTAACTCCAAGTACAAGGGTGACCTGACCTGCCCCTCAGGAACACCTGTAATAGGGAGACACCCCACAGGGACCCCTGTAATAGGGAGACCCCCCCACAGAGACCTCTGTAATAGGGAGACACCCCACAGGGACCCTGTAATAGAGAGACCCCCCCCACAGAGACCTCTGTAATAAGGGGGCTGTCACCCCACACAGACCCCATCCCCAGAAAAGAGATGCCTCGCTGGAAGTTAGAAAGCAGCCTTAGGAATACAGCTGCAACACCTACCTAGAAGCTCCACATGTTCATTCCTGAAAGGAGAGCAGCAGTGGCCTGCTTCTGGTTCCCACACACCCATTGGCTGCAAGCCATTCATAGATTTCTAGTAATGGTCTGTGATTGACAGCTTCTACAAACAATCTGTAGCTTTGATTCATGCATCTCCCTTCAAGGTTCAGTGGCTTAAGTGGTAAAAGCCCAATATTTACAAACATTGACCACATCAAAGAGAGGTAAGTGTAGTTCCAAGCACTAAGTACATTCCAATCAGCAGCCTCCCACTCCCAGTCTACTCTGGTGGAGGGATCAATGACCAAGGGGCATAGATTTAAGTTAAGGGGTAGTTGGTTTAAAGAGGATGTGAGGAAAACCATTTTTGCCCCAAGGGTGGAGGGAGTTTGGAATGCACTGCCTGAAGCGTGCTGGAAGAAGAGACGCTCATAACATTTAAAAAATATTTAAATGCCCATTTGCAATCCCCCGGCATACAAGGCTATGGACAAAGTCCTGGAAAATGGGATTAGGTGGTTGCGTTTGACCAGTGCACACATGATGGGCCAAAGGACCTTTTCTGTGCTATATTTCTCTATGGCCAGGATTCTCCGACCTCGCACCGGGTCGGAGAATCCCCAGGGGGGACGCGAGAATCGTGGCCCGCTGCCCCAACGCCGGCGTAAACCATTCTCCAGCGCCAAATCCCGGGCACCTACAGGATTCCCGGCGCGATGGTCGGGGGCCCACCCGGCAATTCCCCGGGCCCCGATGGGCCGAGTGGTCGACGTGTTTGGCCGAGACCCGCTGGCATGAGTTACTCAGGTCCCACACGGCGGGACCTGGAAGATGAGTGTGCAGGGGCCGTCCTGGAGGGGGGAGGGGCCCCCACGGTGACCTGGCCCGCAATTGGGGCCTGCCGAATGGCGGGCGGGCTGGTTCCGTGGGAGGCTACTTTACTCCGCGCTGGGCCTCTGTAGGACTCCACCATATTGCCCGTGGGCTGGTGCGTAGAAGGGAACCCCTGCGCATGCGCAGAAATATGCGGCCGTTCTGCGCATGCGCGAACTCGCGCGAGCCGTTCCGCACTGGCTGGAGCTGCGGGGACCACTCCGGCGCCAACTTAGCCCCCTAGGAAGGGGCACATTCCCCATTATCGGAAACCATTGATGCCGGAGTGGTTGGCGCCATTTTTCATGCCGGCGTGGGGACATCGCCCCATTATTATAGAATCCTGCCCCATGACTCTAAGTCAGTTTTTGCTTTTTTTTTCTGCGGGAGAAAAATATACACACTGCTCCATTTGAAAGAGATGAAAAAGCTCATAATTTTCAATTGGCATATAGTTGCCGGATACTACTCTGCCGGGAAAACATTAAACTTGAGTGTTGGGGGTGGAGGGGGAGATCGGCATCAACTGGACTCAATTAAAGCATCAATCAGGGATGTACTAGATTCTGATGACCTTGCAATGCATTACAGATGAAGATAAAGCAGCGCCAGAGATGGACGTCAATCCACGAGCAGCTATAAAAGAAAAGCACACAGAGCGGTGTCAGGTCGAGGTCGAATTCTCTATTTTCAAGGCTTTGGCCCTGGGTCTGACAGGTTTAACAACATGATTCATTTGCTACAGGCGCAGTTTTATCTCAGGGCACATTCCTGGGGATGTTGAGGCCCAGAGCTGGTGATTTACCAGCATGCCATCTGGCCCATCTTAATTCTCCAGCCTTTTCTGCATTTCCCTGAATCATCCACTTGTGATATTTCAGATGATTAAATGATTTTTTTTTTCAGGGCCGGGCACCGAGAAACTATTTCCTCCCATGGGGGAGTCCAGAGCAAGGGCCATGACCTTAAAATTTTATTTTATTGAGCCAAAGTAAAGAGAATCAACCGTGGACCATTGCATCCCACCTCTGAGACCACAGAAAATAATAGTCTGCACTTTGTTAATTACTATTTGGTGAAATTGTAATCCTCAATGCTTAATATTGATTAAACTGCCACTACATAAAAGCAACTCAAGTAGGTTTGATTGCAGCTGTACAACAGTATCACAAGCAAGTCGGTGGCCATCTTCCTCAAATTCCTGCCATTGTTTCCTGGGAAAGAAAGACTTGCACTTATATATCACCTGTAACATCCTCACACACCTCCTCTATGCTCCTGTAATCCTGGCCCCTTCAGCATCCCCAATGTTAATTGCTCCACAATTGGCGACCACACCTTCGGTTGCCTGGGTCCGGGGTTCTTTCAATCTCTTTTAAATCTCTTTTGGACCGAGCCTCTGGCTATCTGATCGAATATCTCCTCCATGTCAAATTCTGTTTTCTTGCACTCCACACTCCAGTAAAGAGCCTCAAGACATTTGATTAACAGTAAGAAGTCTTACAACACCAGGTTAAAGTCCAACAGGTTTGCTTCAAACATTAGCTTTCGGAGCACTGCTCCTTTCTCAGCTGAATGAATACGTATGTTCCAGAAACATATATATAGACAAATTCAAAGATGCCAGACAATGCTTAGAATGCGAGCATTTGCAGGTAATTGAATCTTTACAGATCCAAAGATAGGGGTAATCCCAGGTTAAAGAGGTGTGAATTGTCTCAAACCAGGACAGTTGGTAGGATTTCGCAAGCCCAGGCCAGATGGTGGGGGATGAATGTAATGCAACATGATTCCCAGGTCCCGGTTGAGGCCGCACTCATGAGTGCGGAACTTGGCTATAAGTTTCTGCTCGGCGATTCTGCGTTGTCGCGCGTCCTGAAGGCCGCCTTGGAGAACATTTACCCGGAGATCAGAGGCTGAATGCCCTTGGCTGCTGAAGTGTTCCCCGACTGGAAGGGAACATTCCTGCCTGGTGATTGTCATGCAATGTTGTTCATTCGTTGTCACAGCGTCTGCATGGTCTCGCCAATGTACCACACTTCGGGACATCCTTTCCTGCAGCGTATGAGGTAGACAACGTTGGCCGAGTCGCACGAGTATGTACCATGTACCTGGTGGGTGGTGTTCTCACGTGTAATGGTGGTATCCATGTCGATGATCTGGCACGTCTTGCAGAGATTGCCATGGCAGGGTTGTGTGGTGTCGTGGTCGCTGTTCTGAAGGCTGGGTAGTTTGCTGCAAACAATGGTTTGTTTGAGGTTGCACGGTTGTTTAAAGGCAAGTAGTGGGGGTGTGGGGATGACATCCAACTTCGGCATCTCCACAACATTTGTTTAAGTTAAAGGTGCGATACTATTATAAGTTGTTGCTGTTGCACAATTTCAGGATGTCCCAAAACTCTTCACAACTGGCAAAGTGCTGGCTGAGAAGCTGTAATGTAGGAAAGACAGCAACCAGGTAGCTTATAGCAACCAGCAATGCAATGATGGCCAGCTCCTCTGTCTTCTTGATGTTGGTTGAGGATTCAATATTGTCCATTGGGCCAAGGAGAATTCTCCTGCTTTTCCTCATTGTGGTGCAACTTGGTTTTCAACTATGGTCCCTCAAACAGTGCAGCACTGTCTCAAGTACTGTGTTCGAGAACCAACCTCAAGTTTCGAAATGGGCCTCGAACTCACAACCTCCTTGATTAGGAGCTAGAGTGCAACATACTGAACACCCAGTGACATCGAGGACATGTATGGCCCTGTTATAAATGCCAAACAATGTGGATGCTGCAAATCTGAAATAAAAACACAAAACGCTGGATAAACTCAGCAGGCCTGAGCTAACCTTTTGAATCTAGCCTGACTCCTCTTCAGAGTCCCTGTTCAGGAATGTTGGCCGGGATTTTCCGTCACGGGTCCACCCCGCTGCGGCTAACACGCAGCCAAATCTCCCATTCACTGCAGCAGGGTCGGAGAATCCCGCTGCTGTGGGAGAACGGAGAATCCCGCCCTTTTACTCTGTTTTGCTCTCCACAGATACTGCCAGACCTGATGAGCCTTTCCAGAATTTTCTTTGTTTGGATGACTCGGTTATTGGGCTTGGGAGCAAAGATCACCGTTGCACCTCAAATCTAAGAAGTAGTCATTTGTTGTTTGGTCGGACAGAACATGAATTTTGCTGGAAAAAGAATATCCAATCTCAAAGGAAACATGAGCTTTCGCCTACGGTATAAATTGTTGCTGTAATATCCGGCATGGGGCCTGTGGGATGGGAATGCTTGTCTTCCCTATGCTTCTTGCAGAGTACGAGCTCCTCCGCTGTGCGTAAGGTCGACCAGTAAGGCACCGACCAGAGAGGAACCCGGGAGGGCTCCACTGGGTAGTATATATATCGTTTGTGTGAATACAGCTTTGTTCTTGTTTTACTCAGTATGGACTCCCAATGTCATTATTAAAGTTGCTCCCTTTGAAATTTGGTATTCTTGCATCTGGCCTGATGAGTTCAAGGCAAAAAGCTTCAACAGTATATCTCTCATTTGCAGCAATGTACAAGTAGCCATTAGATGGACAGAGTTGTGATATTGTTCATTGTTCTTTCTTTCTCTTGCTTTCATTCTATTTATTTCTGTTTATCTCAAGGACAACTGAACTGTGCCTCCCCCCATTTCCCTTCCTAAATATTTTTGTTTGGGCCCCATAACAGTGAGCCTTCTCGCTCACTGTACTGCTGTATTTTAAAATTTGTTTTCAGGATGTGGGTAACGCTGACAGGGCTGCATTGATGGCTCGTCTCCCGTTCCCTGGGAAGATGCTTGTCCTGATATGCACTCATGCACATAATGAGATACAGTCAGTGACAGAAACCCAGTCAACACACAGGACAGAACACAACCAATTACCAGGCAGAACACTAGAACGTGGTCTCCCACTATAAAAGGAGGCATCAACACTCTGCCTCTTTGCACTGGTGACAACTGTAGTGACAGTCAGGGTGTATATCAGTTAGCACCTTCTACACGTGGCTCAGAGCTAGTCTGGTCTAGTTAGTTATTGTAAGCTCGCTTAGATTAGTAGAGTGTCAAACCCACAGCAAACTATGTGCACTGCCTAACAAGTTCAATAAAGCATATTGAACTAACATCAAAGTTTGGAGTCTACTTTCAAGTATAACTGCATCCAGTTGCAGTCTGTGTTAACCCAGGGTGATTAACATGACAATGCTGATGGGTGTTTCTCTTGAACTTCTGAAGCTCCTGTGGTGGTACTGCCTCCATGTCAATTTTAGTTCGGGAACCCCAGGATATTAACCTAGCTAAACTGAAGGAGCAGTAGTGTTTCCAGGCCGGGATGCTTGAGCAGGGACATGAAGCCGATGGCATTCTCATGACCTGGCATTTCCTGTCCATCCTGGTGGTAGAGCTGAATTATTGAATCGTGGACTGGCTAAAGCTCAGAAGGAGGCCAATTCAGTCCACCTAGTGTTTGCTGACTCTCTCCAATTTAGAGAGTTACACTCCCTGTGTCCTTTTTCTATCGCCTTGCAAATTTTCTCCCTACGGGAACACAACATTCAGAGAGATAGGAAGCACAACAGTACAAAGCAGAGTCCGAATAAGAGGGTTTGCAATAAGGTCTAAATTAGATTGCATGTGAATGTATGCAATTATACGACGTGTAGTAGATATGGTTGGTGAGCTGCAGGTTCAGATGGCTGCGTTGAAATATGATGTCCTGGCATTAATGGAGCTATGTTCAGAAAAGGACAGGATGGGTACAAAATATTTCTAGATACACTCCTGGTACCTTCAGTCACTGGGCCACAATCCTGTAACTCCCTTCTTAACAGCACTGTGGGTGTCCCTACACTTGCCATGCCAAGACATATAAGGTTTTGGGTCAAGTGCTGGAAAATGGGATGGGAATACTTTGGTGGTTGTTTTTGACCAGCACACATGCGATGGGCTGAAGGGCCTTTTCTGTGCTGTAGACCTCAATGACTCTGTGACACAGACTGCAGCGGTTCAAGGAGGCGGCTCGTCATCACCACCACTCACAGATTGTGGAGCTCTCCAGTTGCACAGACCAGTTTTCCCTCCAGATCTTGAGCCGCTTTAAAGAAATAGAATGAGTGTTGTGGGGGGAGAGGTGTTACGGCATCACTCTGACAGGGCGGGGCCTGTATCCAGATAGAGCCAGTATCCTGCTCCATTGAGATGGGGGTGCCTTCTTTAAAGTGGGCCCCCACATACCGTACAGCCCCAAGCCCCCACCATGGAGGTATCAGGGGCTCCCCCCCAACCCCGGACGATCATTGGAGACTCCCCTGCCCCAAAACTGTGGAAGAATCACTGGCGTACCCTCCCCTCAGTGCCCATTCCAACCTATGCCTACATGTGATAGAATTTTTTACAGTGCAAAAGGAGGCCATTTGGCCCATCGAGTCTTCACCAGCCCTTGGAAAGAGCACCCTCCTTAACCCACACATCCACCCTGTCCCCGTACCCTAATAATCCCACCCAACCTTTTTGACACTAAGGAGAAATTTAGCATGGCCAATCTGCCATCTTTGGGCTTTGGGAGGAAAGCGAAGTACCCCAGAGGAAACCCATGCTGACACGGGGAGAAAGAAGACTTCTTCTAGGAGCTAGTCTGATCTCCAGTGATCCACAGCACACAACCAACCCGAATTCCATAGGCACAGACTTGGCCACAAACGGCACGCATCTGCCGAATCCCCTAAACTCGGATCTGGATGATGGAGAACCAGCAATGGTACCCGTTAGTAACTGAGACAGTTACAGCAACTGTATATTTTCTTAGTTTCATTTTCTGGATCTCGTGTTTGTCTTCTTAAAGCTGCCTGTACTGCACCACTGGACTCATCAGTTAGTACTGCTGAGCTTAGATGGCTCTGTATCTTTTTATATAATTCAACAAGTTTCAGTCCACCCAAACGTTTTGGTTTCCAATCTCAGTTTCAGATTCAGTCTTAGTCTCCTAAGAAACTGGACGTTTCTTGGTTTCCTTTTCCAGTTTCCAGTTTCCGTTACGGTATGTCTCAAAAAAGTACAAGTCTTGAAGCCACGGGGGTGTGCCAGTTACACGCATAGATTGGAGAAGCTGGGCATTTATTTCCTTGGAGAAGAGAAGGTTGAGAGAAGGTTGATAGAGGTGTTAAAAATCATGAGGGATCCAGACAGAAAAGATAGGGAGAAACTGTTCCTGTTGGCAGAAGGGTTACAGCGATGTGAAGAACAATTAGAAAGCGGTTAGGATCTGGAATGCATTTTCTGGGGCTGCAGTGGAGGCAATACAATCACATTCCATTCCAGAGATTTTTATCAAAAAAATCCGAGGCTGACATTTGAGTGCTGCACTGTCACAGGTGCTGCCTTTTGGGTGCGATGTGGAACTGAGATCCTGTCTGCTCTCCCAAGTCAATGAAAAAGATCCAGTCATGTTAATTTGAAGAGCAGGGTTCTCCCAGGTGCCTTGGCTAATGTTCATCCATCAGTCAGCATCTCTGTAAAAACAGATTAACTCGCCTCTATCATAGAATTTACAGTGCAGAAGGAGGCCATTTGGCCCATCAAGTCTGCACCGGCTCTTGGAAAGAGCACCCTTGGGTACAAGGTCAGCACCTTCACCCTATCCCCATAACCCAGTAACCCCACCCAACGCTAAGGGCAATTTTGGACACTATGGGCAATTTATCATGGCCAATCCACCTAACCTGCACATCTTTGTGACTGTGGGAGGAAACCGGAGCACCCGGAGGAAGCCCACGCACACACGGGGAGGATGTGCAGACTCCGCACAGCCAGTGACCCAAGCCAGAATCGAACATGGGACCCTGGAGCTGTGAAGCAATTGTGCTATCCACAATGCTACCGTGCTGCCCTGTAGTGTTGTTGTTTTGTGGGAGTTTGCTGTGCACAAATCAGCTTCTCCTCAATAACAACACTTCAAAAATACATCATTGGCTGTAAAGAATTATGGGATTTGGATTCATGAAAGGCGCTATATAAATGCAAGTCCTTCTTTTAACTGGAAGCATTGACAGGGCTGAATACCCTTCCTCATCCGTTATTATTTTGTGAACTTTGTGAACTGATCTAACCAGTAAAATACTCTTTCACTGATTGCTGTGGGATCCTTTGGAAACTTTTGAAACTGATATTCAGACCCAAGATAATTGCACGTCATGGATTTAATTGGACATATCTGTCTCCATTCTCCTTTTCAAACTGGTAGGTTGAAAGTTGGTTTGAGCTGACCTGGTAACTTGGTATGGAGATCGGAAGTTATTTTCAGTTAATTTTTGAAATCAATTCATGGGATGTGGACCCTGTTGGCTGGCCTTTATTGCCCATCCCTTATTGCCCTTGAGTGGCTTGCTTGGCTATTTCAGAGTGCAGTGAAGAGTCAACCACATTGCTGTGGGTCTGGCGTCACATGTAGGCCAGACCAGGTAAGGATGGCAGATTTCCTTCCCTAAAGGCCATTAGTGAACCAGATGGGTTTTTACAATAATCGGCAATAATTTCATGGTTATCATTAAACTTTTAATTCCAGACTTTTATTGGACTCAAATTCCACCATATATTGCGGTGGGATTTTTATTAGGGTATTTGTAGTTTTTATAATAATAACGAGAACAGCAATATAAACATGGTGTAAAAAACATTTCCATCCCTATCGCATTCTTCTCACCCCCAACAATGAAACAATAGCCTAATGCTGCCCCACCCTCTAGATTTCTGCCTCTGCTGACATTTTAATTTTCTCCGAGAAAGTCGACGAACGGCTACCACCTCCAGACGAACCCTAACACATTGACCCTCTTAGGGCGAACTTTCTTTTCTCAAGACTGAGAAACCCAGCCATATCACTAACCCAGGTCTCTAATTTTGGGGGCTTAGAGTCCCTCCACATTAACAGAATCCATCTCCGGGCTACCAGGGAGGCAAAGGCCAAAACGTCAGCCTCTTTCGCCCCCTGGACTCCCGGCTCTTCCGACACTCCAAAGATCGCCACCTCTGGACTCAGCACCACCCGTGTTTTATGTACTGTGGACATAGACTGAGCAAAACCCTGCAAAAACCCTCTAAGCATCGGACATGCCCAAAACATGTGGACGAGATTTGCTGGACCTCCCGCGCACCTCGCACACCTGTCCTCTACCCCAAAAAACTTGCTCATCCGGGCCACTGTCATGTGTCCCCGGTGGAATACCATAAATTGTATCAGGCTAAGCCTGGCACACGATGAAGATGTGTTAACCCTGCTTAAGGCAGCCGCCCACCGGCCCACCTCCATTTCTCCCCCTAGCTCATAGAATTTACAGTGCAGAAGGAGGCCAGTCGGCCCATCGTGTCTGTACCGGCCCTTGGAAAGAGCACCCCACTTAAGCCCACACCACCACCCTATCCCTGCAACCCACCAGCCCCGCCTAACCTAAGGGAAATTTAGCACGGCCAATCCACCTAACCCTGCACATCTTTGGACTGTGGGAGGAAACCGGAGCACTTGGAGGAAACCCACACAGACACGGGGAGAACATGCAGACTCCGCACAGACAGTGACCGAAGCCAGGAATCGAACCTGGGACTCTGGCGCTGTAAAGCAACGGTGCTAAACATTATGCTACCATGCTGCCCAACTTCCCACTTGCCCTTTAGTTTCTCTATCTGAGTTTCCTCCGACTCCATAAGTTCCTTGTAGATATCTGACGTGAGCGGGAAGGTCGGAACCTGCCTTCTCAGAAAACCCCATTCCCTGTCGGCAGTTCAAATTTCTCCTCCAAATCCTTCAAGCTAGGGAAGCTCCCGTCTGTAAATAGATCCCCCATCCTCTCAATTCCTACTCTCTGCCATCTCCAAAACCCTCCATCCAGTTTTCCCGATGGTTGTTGTTAATCAGGGCCCAGACTGATGCTCCCTCCGCTCTCCTATATTTCCTCCACTGTCCACCGGGCTTGTGGAGTACCAGGCCGGTGAGAACGGCAGAGGTGCCATTATCAATGCCCTCAAACTTGTGTTCTTACACAATGCCTCCTCTACTTGCTCCCACATCGACCGCACCCCTGACTATCCACTTCCTAAGCATAGCTATATTAGCCGTCCAGTAGTAATTACAAACGTTCGGCAGCACCAACCCACTCCCCCCACCCCCAACTACGCTCCAGCAATACTTTCTTCACTCGCAGGGTTTTACCCGCCCACACAAAGCCCAAAATCACCTTATTCACCCGTTTAAAAAAGGCCCTCGGGATAAAGATGGGGAGACACTGAAAGACAAACAGAAATCTGGGGAGGACCGTCATTTTCATGGTCTATACCCTCCCCGCATGCCCCATCTCCTAAAGTCTTCCTTCATTTGTTCTACCAGCCGGGACAAGTTTAACTTGTGCAATGTTTCCCATTCCCGTGCCACCTGGATTCCCAGATACCAAAAGCTCCTTCCTACCATTCTAAACGGCAGCTCTCCCAGTCTCCTCTCCTGCCCCCTCGTCTGGAGAACAGATCGTGAAGGTCTCGCTTTTGCCCATATTCAATTTATACCCCGAAAACCGGCCAAATTCCCCTAAGATCCGCATAATTTCCCCCATCCCCCCTAACGGGTCAGAAATATACAGAAGCAGGTCATCCGCGTAAAGCGAGACCCGATGCTCCACCCACCCCCCCGGACCAGCCCTTTCCAGTTCCTGGAAGCTCTTAATGCCATAGCCACTGGCTCTATGGCCAGAGCAAACAACAGCAGGGAGAGGGGGCATCCTTGCCTTGTCCCTTGGTGCAGTTTAAAATAGCCCAATTTCCGCCAATTCGTACGCACACTCGCTACTGGTGCCTGACACAGCAACCGCACCCAGTCAATGAAACCCTGACCAAACCCGAACCTTCCTAACACCTCCCACATCCAACGCAACCACCACCTCCATCTTTCGCCCCTCTGAGGGCATCATGGTAACGTGTAAGAGCCTTCTAACATTGGCCGTGAGTTGCTTGCCCTTTACAAACCCCATCTGGTCTTCCCCTATCACCGCCGGGACACAGTCCTCTGTCCTTGTGGCCAATATCTTAGCCAGCAGTTTGGTGTCCATATTCAATAGGGGGATCGGCCTGTATGACCCGCATTGCTCAGGATCCTTCTCCTGCTTCAGAATCAATCGGATCGAAGCCTGCGACATTGTTGGGGGAAGGACACCCCTCTCTCTTGCCTCATTAAATGTCCTCACCAGCAGTGGGCTCAATATCTCTGAGAACTTCTTGTAGTATTCCACCAGGCAGCCGTCCGGCCCCGGGGCCTTGCCCGACTGCATGGCCTCCAGCCCCTCCATTATTTCCCAGCCCTTCCACCAGTTCTTCCTCCACCCTCGGGAACCTCAGCTGACCCAAGAACTGCCTCACCCCCTACATCCCAGCCGGGGCTCTGACTCATATAACTTGCTATAAAAGTCCTTAAACACCTCATTCACCCCCACTGGGTCCAGGACCGCATTCCCACCTCTGTTCTTTACTCTCCCTGTCTGCCTCCCTTTCCTAAGTTGGTGTGCTAGCATTTTACTGGCCTGTTCTCCATACTCATACACTGTTCCCCTTGCCTTCCTCAGTTGTTTCACTGCCTTCCCTGTAGATAACAGCCCAAACTCCACCTGTAACCTCCGCCGCTCCTTCAGTAGCCCGTATCTGGAGCTTCCGAATATCTCCTATCCACCTGGAGTATCTCCCCAACCAACCTATCCCTCTCTGCTCGCTCCACTTTTTCCCTATGGGCCCGTATCAAAATTAACTCCCCTCTAACCATTGCCTTCAGAGCTTCCCAAACCGTTGCTGCCGAGACTTCCTCCGTATCATTTATTTCCAAATAGTTCTGGATGGATGTGCTCACCCGCTCACACACCCCCTCATCTGCCAATAGTCCAACATCCAACCTCCACAACGGGCACAGCCCTCTATCCATACTTGCCCGTAGATCCACCCAATGCGGGGCATGATCCAACACTGCGATTGCCGTGTACTCGGTATCAACCACCCCCGGCAGTAGAGCATTGCTTAGGATAAAAAAGTCGATCCAAGAATATACTTTATGGACATTGGAAAAAAAACGAAAACTCCTTCACTCTTGGCCGTCCGAACCTCCATGGGTCTACTCCCCCTATCTGCTCCATAAACCCCTTTAATTCCTTCACTACGGCTGGCACCCACCCAGTCCTAGATTTTGACCAGTCCAATCCTGGATCAATGACTGTATTGAAATATCCCCCCCCCCCATGATCAGATTACGTGACTCTAGGTCTGGGACTTTACCTAACACCCGCCTCATAAATTCCACATCATCCCCGTCTGTTGCATATAAATTCACGAGTACCACCTACATCCCCTCAAGTTTCCCACTCACCATAATGTGGTTTCAGGATTTCTTAATTACCAATATGCCACAACTTCCTCACAGTGGAGGTGTTAATTTTGGAGATGCTGATATGCATGAGCTGAGTTGAAAGGGGAAGATTCTAATTAAAACTGGACATGACAAGGAAGTGAATGAATAGCACTGCCAAAGGGCCAATACATGCAAGACGGTCCGGATGGCATCCTTCTGATGCTGTTTGATTCTATGAACATAGAACATACAGTGCAGAAGGAGGCCATTCGGCCCATCAAGTCTGCACCGACCCACTTAAGCCCTCACCATATTCTACCCTATCCACATAACCCAATAACCTCTCCTATCCTTTTTGGTCACTGAGGGCAATTTATCATGGCCAATATACCTAATCTGCACGTCTTTGGACTGTGGGAGGAAACTGGAGCACCAGGAGGAAACCCACGCAGACACGGGGAGGACGTGCAGACTCCACACAGACAGTGACCCAGCGGGGAATTGAACCTGAGACCCTGGCGCTGTGAAGCCACAGTGCTATCTACTTGTGCTACCGTGCTGCCCACAATGATGTGATGTTAATATTTCACTGGAGGGTAGAAGTCATCACATTTCAAAATTAAATGTGGAATCCTTGGAGGGAAGTTTCCCTTTTAAGTGTTAGAGGCAGGAAGGGTTTAATATAAACAGATTTTCCCTCTCACCACCCATCCTAAAAGAAAGTTTATTTTAATTTTTAATTTTGCTCCTTCTAAGTGCTGCTGTATTTTCCCAACTGTTCAGTTTTGGAGTGAACACCTTCCGTACGGGCCAGCAGCGCAGAGAGAAACTGCACAATCTCCTCAGGGTGGCCAAGGTGAGCAGTTTGCACTGGGCCCCAGGGACCAACCCCTATCCCACACATCTATAATCCCACTCCATCCCACACACAGAGGGCGGTCTAACCCCCACCCTGCACCACACGCTGGCACCCACATTAGCCGCCATGGCCGGGTGCCCTGGCCACTGAGGCCATCAGCTACCCACCCCCCGAGCTGCATGCATTGGGCCGTCTAACACTGTGCGTTTTCTGTTCCTGAGGGTCCTGGATGTGGTCGCCGGGCCCGAAGAAAAGGCAGTCGCCGGGGTGGAAGTTGGCTTTGGGTGAGGAAGTGAGACTGCACGGAGTTCGGTTCCTCGTGACACGTGTGTCGCACCCACCCCCCCCCCCCCCCACCCCCACATCACACTCACACCACCCACACACCACCCTCGCAACCACCCTCGCAGCTACACCACCACCACCCCTACTCACCCCTCCCAAACACACTCCCCTCCCCCATCCCGAACACCCCCTCACCATCCCCCCCACCGGCCCGTGGTCTTATATCTTGCAGGAACTGCTGGTGATGGGGCGGCCCCTTGTGGTGTTACTCGCCCCCAATCAGAGCCACAACCCCAGGTGCCGACCAGTGACGAGGGCGATACTGACACGGACAGGAGCCATCGATCAGAATCCTGAGACACTCTGGAGTTCGAGTCCTGGGATGATGCCGACTTCCCGTCACAGCTGTCTCCAACACCCTCCGCCATCCCGGAGACAGTCATCTCGGTTGGGCACTTTAGTGAAGAGGATCCTGGGACACTATCTGGTGCGCACCACACAAATGCTCCGGGACAGCAGGTGGAGGTAGGATCTCCTGAGGGGGCGGACCATTGGAGGGCAGGCCGATCCCAAGGGGTCCCAGGCATCTGGAGCATCCAGTCCCAACTCCAGTGGAGATGCAGTCGCAGAGCGAGGGACTACATGAGGGGTTGTCGGCGAACATCCAGTACCTGTAGGTACAGCTGGAGGAGTCCAATTGCTTGTAGGTGCAGGAGGTGCTACCTGCCATGCATGCCACCCAGGCCAGCACTGCACGGGTGGCATCCGCGGTGGAAGCCTTGGGAGGGGGAGGGTTTTGGCTATGGATCAGCATGTCCAAGGCCTGGGGCATTCTGTGCAGGCATGGCCGCGGCCCAGGACAGGCATGTCCTATCACAGGCAGCCATGTGACAGACCACCTGGAAATCGCAGCGGTGCTCTTGAGCGTGGCCCAGTCACAGCGGGCCATGGCTGAGAACATTGGTGGCATTGCCCAGGCACTGGCCAAAGTGGAACAGACACAGAAGGTGGTGGCACAGTCAATGGGTGATGTGGCGCAGTCACAGACAGAGATGGTCCACTCCCTGTGCTCCATGGCCGCGAACATGCGGATCCTGGTCGAGAGCAGAGCGGGCCTCCAGGACTGGCAGCAGCAGGTAGTGGGGAAGACTCAGGGGTTATCTCCGCTCATGCCCTCATCCCATGGAGGAGCCCAGGGGCCATCGGGCACCCCGAGGGAGAAGGAGGTGATGGGGCCTGTGCCGGTGACTCCTGCAGGGGAGATGCCGGAATACCACAGCACCTTGGACTCCCCCCGTCCTATCCCTAATGCATGGGCATTGGGCAGAACAGGGCAGCACCAGACCACCAGGGACACCGAGCAGTAGCCAAGCCCATCCTGTCCCGGTCACCCCAGAAGACGCCCACAAATGGTATCCAGGTTGCTGGGTGGGAATCACAGCAGGCCACCTCCACTCTTGCTGTACCATCTGGTGATCCACCTAGATGTAGTATTAGGGCCCATAAGGCCAGAAAAGTAGACACCAGCTAAGTTGGCATGGGTGCAGGGCACGTTTAGTGATAGGGCCTAGGGCACAAGTCTATATATATGTCTTCACATTAAACACTTGTGCACAATGTTACAACCTGCCTCGGTGCTCTGTCAGGAGGGTGTGAGTGTTGGGCTGGGTCTGGGCTGTCTCGCATGCAGGGATCACTCAGGTGGACGGTGGAAAGTGCTACTGTGGGCAGGAGTCAGACATTGTCGAACGATGCGGAGCACCAGAGCTCATCGCAGAGCAGGTTGTCATCATCCTTCCTCCTATGGACCCGCTGTTACTGCCAACCCAGGGCCCACACACGTAGTGTGGCAGGTATGTATCATGGAGGGGGATGCAGGTGGGGGGGATGTAGGGGAGGGGTGCGGTGGGGGGAGGGTGGGGAGGGGTGTGGTGGTGGGATGTGGTATCCATGCCCCTGGCCAGTCCACCCCCTCACCCCTAGACGATGAATCTGGAGGCGATCAGAGCATCCATGCGCATTGGCCCTGGCACACATGTTGTGCAGCCTTATGTGCCTGCCCGGGCCCCATGCTCTGCCCATCCTTGGCCTCCCTCGCAACCTCCTCGTCGGACGAGGACTGACATTCTTCCTCTTCCTCCAGCATGTCTCCCTTCTGCTGCGCAATAGTGTGGAGGATGCAGCAGGCTGCCACGATGTGGACGACCTGCTAAGCATCATACTGGAGAGCCCCTCCAGAGCGATCCAGGCACCTGAGCCGAAGCACCGCTCAATCACGCTCCTGTTCGCTGCACGGGTGGCGTGGTAGCGGGTCTCTGAGTCGGTCTGTGGCATCCGGATAGGCACCATCAGCCATGACAACAGCGGATAGCCCCTGTCACACAGGAGCCAACCACCCCTGTGGGGGGTGCACCTCGAAGAGGCCAGGAACCGTTGAGTGTGCCAGGATGAAGGCGTTGTGCCAACTGCCCGGATATCGGGCGCAGACGTTTGTGTTGCGCATCTCATGGTCGCACATCAGCTGCTCATCGAGTGGAAACCCTTTTGGTTTGTGTAGAGCGACCTGTCATCTGCAGGTGCTCGGAGGGCGAGATGCATCCCGTCGATCACCCCCTGGAACCGGGGCATCTCGGCGATGTCGGTGAGCCCTGCTACCCGGGCAGCCTGGTTGCCTCGGTCCACATTGAAGTGGATGTATTGTGCCCATGGGGCCTCTTTGACAGCGCGAATGCTTCTGTGCACCGAGCTCTGTGAGTTTCCGGACAGGTTCCCACTTGGCACCTGGAAGGACCCCATGGTGTAAAGGTTCAGGGCGACCGTCACCTTGATGCCCATCGGGAGCAGTTGTCTTCCCCCATTCCCCTGCGGTGCCAGGTGATCTGACAGATATGTCGCACTGCCTCGCTGCTCAATCAGAGTCGTTGGCAGCATGCCTGGTCCTGCAGGTCCTCTAAAGAAGGCGTTGCCAATACACGCGAGCCCTCATGCGGCGCCTCCTTTGCATCTCCTCCTCCTTGCCTGTTGGGTGACCGGCTCTCCATTCTCAGTGCTGTATCCCCTGTTCCTCTGGGGCAGGCACTGCTGCTGCAGCTTCCTCCTCCTCCTCGCGCAGCTCCAGCTCGTACAGCCACAGGGCATCCTGAAGGCTGCGGTGACTAGCAGGAAGGCCACCATTGCTGGTTGAATTCCAACATCCATTGTCTGCAGGAGGTGAAATGCCGAAAGTTAGCACGGTGCCTACCCCCATGCCCAACCAGGTCTGCTGGGCCACATGGTGGCCCTGGCTGTCACTGCGGACTCTAGCCCCGTGTATCCCTCACCCATTGCCGCACCCCTGGTCCCTGCTGCCAAGGGTACCATCAGCTGGCGAGGCCCATGCCAGGGGTTTGTTCCATGGCCCCTGTCCAGTCCCTCTGCAGAGGCCATTGTGGGTGTGGTCCTTGGGCGGGATGGGTGATGTCCCACTGGTGGGTGTTGGAGGGGTGGTATGGTGGAGGTTGGGGTGCAGGGATGAGGGCTGGGGTGTGGGGCTGGTGAGTGGAGGATGGAAGCTGAGGTGTGGGGATGATGTGGGCATCGATACAGGCCAGGGTGGGTGGTCTGTGGGGTGCGCAGCAAGATGGCTGCCTTGCAGGCCGCGACAATGGCGGTCTGTGCCTGGAAACAGCCCCAGTCCCATGGGGGGGGGGTCACCTGGCCCCACGGCCCATCCCCCTGTCACCACCCCCCCTCCCCCACTGGCCCCGGCAGAGTCCCCCTCCCCTGCAGCCAGCCCAGCCAGTGTTAGGACTGGCAGCCCATGGTCACGCCTCTGCGTGTCCTGCCTCCTCTCACTCCCTCATCCCCCTGCCCCCCCCCCCCCCCGGCCCCGGCAGAGTCCCCCTCCCCCGCAGCCAGCCCAGCCAGTGTTAGGACTGGCAGCCCACGGTCATGCCTCTGTGTGTCCTGCCTCCTCTCACTCCCTCATCCTACTGTCACCACCCCCTCCCCCCCCCGGCCACAGCAGAGGCCCCCTCCCCCGCAGCCAGCCCAGCCAGTGTTAGGACTGGCAGCCTGATGGAACCATCAATTCTACGGACACGTGCTTGTAGGATTAGAATAACGGTTTTAATATACTTACAACAGAGCCAGCCTGTTAGCCATTGAACTTTTGGTGAACTGGCTGGCTGACTCTGTGGCACGGATCTTTATACAGCAGCTCCAGGGGGAAGAGATCCGGGCGAAGCCAAGGGGGGAGCCCAGTACAAACTCTTGAGAACTCCCAGAGCTACTCCCCCTGGTGGTCAGGTAGTGCAACTGCACGTACAATATTGATACATGTGTATACTTGGAACAGAGTGACATTGGTAACTATAATGCCTTGTGAATCTCATTCACCACATTCACCCCCTGTGAAAAAAATCGAGTCCAGCGGGGGTGGTGGCTCACAGAGTTAGTCTGTCCGGTGGACGAATTGATCGTTTCGATCTGCGGAGCACCGGGGTTGCAGCCTCTTGCGGTGGCTGGGTGGGTGTTGAGAGCAGGGGTACGATGGCAGACTCCGGGGCGGGTCTCGTCCAAACTTCATACACCTCTGGCTCGACCGGAGACTGGGGGCGCTGGGGGCGGGCTGGTGCTGGCGCGTGGAACAGGTGGGGCGAGCTTGCGGAATCGGGGGCGCGAGGGGGCGGCAGCATAGGGAACGGGGTAAGGGGTTCCTCAGTGGGGGTAGGGGGGGCTGGATCCAGCGGGTGCCAGGTCCCTAAGGGATACTGTGTCCTGGCGACCGTCCGGGAACTCCACGAATGCGTACTGGCGGTTGGAATGGAGGAGGCGCAGCTTTTCGACAAGGGGGTCAGTTTTGTGCCTCCTGACGTGCTTGCTCAGGAGGACCGGGCCTGGTGTCCTCAGCCACGCCGGAAGTGAGACCCCTGTGGTAGTGCCCCTAGAAAAAATAAAGAGCCGCTCGTGAGGGGTTTGATTTGTCGCTGTACAGAGAAGGGATCTAATTGCGTGGAGCGTGTCTGGGAGGACTTCTTGCCATTGGGAGACTTGGAGTTTTCTAAACTGGAGGGTCAGTAGGACGGTCTTCCAGACCGTCGTGTTCTCTCTCCACCTGCCCGTTCCCCCTGGGGTTGTAGCTGGTAGTCCTGCTCGAGGCGATGCCCTTGTCGAGCAAGTACCGACGCAGCTCGTCGCTCATAAAGGACGAACCCCGGTCGCTGTGCACGTAGCTGGGGAAACCGAACAGGGTGAAGACACTATGCAGGACCCTAATGTCTGTGTGGGAGGTCATGTCGGGGCACGGAATGGCAAAAGGGAATCGGGAGAACTCATTGATGATGTTGAGGAAATAAATGTTCTTGTTAGTGGAGGGAAGTGGCCCTTTGAAATCGATCGCAAGGCGTTCAAAGGGCCTAGACTCCTTGACCAGGTGGGCCCTGTCTGGTCTATAGAAGTGCGGTTTGCACTCCGCACAGATCGGGCAGTCCCTGGTGAACGCTTTTACCTCCTTGTTGGAGAAAGGTAGGTTTCGGGCTCTGATGTAGTGGGCGAGCCGGGTGACCCCTGGATGGCAGAGGTCAACGTGGATGGTTTTCAGACTGCTGATCTGCGCGCTGGCGCATGTCCAGCGGGATAGGGCAGCCGAGGGCTCGTTGAGCTTCCACGGTCGATATTTAATATCGTAACTATAGGTGGAGAGTTCGATCCTCCACCGAAGGATTTTATCATTTTTTATTTTGCCCCTTTGCGAGTTGTCAAACATAAAGGCAACCGATCGTTGGTCGGTGATGAGGGTGAACCTCCTACCTGCGAGGTAGTGCCTCCAGTGACGAACAGCCTCCACGATGGCTTGTGCTTCCTTCTCGACAGAGGAGTGTCGGAGTTCTGAAGCGGATAGGGTACGGGAGAAAAATGCAACTCATGCAGTGGCTGCTTGAGTTACCTCTGAGGCGTCGCTCTCAACCTGAAAGGGAGTGAATTCATCCACCGCCCACATGGCTGCTTTGGCAATGTCCTCCTTGATGCAGCTGAAGGCCTGGCGCGCCTCAGCAGACAGGGGAAATAGTGTGGCCTTAAAGAATGGGCGGGCTTTGTCCGCATATTGAGGGACCCACTGGGCGTAGTATGAAAAGAACCCCAAGCACCGTTTGAGGGCCTTGGGGCAATGAGGGAGGGGGAGTTCTAAGAGGGGGCGCATGCGGTCCGGGTCTGGGCCCAGGACTCCGTTCTCCACGACGTAGCCGAGGATGGCCAGTCTGTTTGTGCGGAAAACGCATTTCTCCTTGTTATAAGTGAGGTTTAATTTCTGTGCCGTCTGGAGAAAACGGTGGAGGTTGGCATCGTGGTCCTGCTGGTCATAGCCGCAGATGGTAACATTGTCCAGATACGGAAACGTGGCCCGCAGCCCGTACTGGTCCACCATTCGGTCCATTGCTCGTTGGAACACCGAAACCCAATTAGTGACGCTGAAGGAAACCCGGAGGAAATGGAAGAGGCGGCCATCGGCCTCGAACGCCGTGTAGTGGCGGTCCTCCAGGCGGATTGGGAGCTGGTGGTATGCAGACTTCAGATCCACCGTGGAAAATAGCTGATATTGGGCGATCTGATTAACCATGTCTGCAATTCTGGGGAGGGGATACGCGTCTAGGAGCGTAAAGCGATTTATGGTCTGGCTATAGTCGACGACCATGCAAAATTTTTCCCCGGTCTTGACGACCACCACCTGAGCTCTCCAGGGACTATTACTGGCCTCTATGATCCCCTCACTGAGCAGCCGTCGGACCTCTGATCGGATAAAGACCCTATCCTGTAGGCTGTATCGCCTGCTACGAGTAGCTACTGGTTTGCAATCTGGAGTGAGATTGGCGAAGAGAGGAGGGGCGACGATGCGCAGCATGGCTAGGCTGCAGATAGTGAGTGGGGGCAGGGGCCCGCTGAAGCTGAGGGTGAGGCTCTTGAGGTTGCACTGGAAATCCAAGCCTAATAAGAGTGGCGCGCAGAGGTCAGGCAGGACGTAAAGTTTAAATTTTGAATAACTAGCACCTCGAATTTTGAGCGCAACGACGGTGCGTCCTTGGATTTGGACTGAGTGGGAGCCCGAAGCGAGGGCGATAGTTTGGCTCACCGGGAAAATAGAAAGCGAACAGCGTCTTACCACCTCTGGGTGTATAAAGCTCTCGGTGCTCCCAGAGTCAAAGCGGCATGGCGTGCTGTACCCGTTGATCTGGAACTCCGCCATCGAACTTCGTAGGTGCTTGGGGCGGGATTGATCTAGGGTGACCGCGTTGAGTTGCGGGCCGCGTGATGAGTGCCCGGGAAGGTCGTAGTCTTCCGAGTGGGCGTCCGGTCGAGTAGATGCCGGTACGTTCTGGTGAGCTTGATGCAGAATCGCTGCGCTGAGTTGCGGGCCGTGTGGTGAGTGCCCAGGGAAGTTGTAGTCTTCAGATGAACTTTCTGAGCATGCCGATGCAGATGGGGCCCGTGGATCGCACGTGGTGAACAGCAAGGAAGATGGCGGCCTCCATGAGTCGCACGTGGCTGGTCGCATGGTGGGGGTTTGCCAAGATGGCGACCCCCATGGATCGCACGTGGCGGGAGGGGGCGGAGTCGGGGCGTAGGCCGCAGCGTTTCGGGCCCCGCGGGCCCACTGGTGTTGGGAGCGATTTGTTCTCTCTCCTGGGGAGTTAAAAACTGGGGCCCTTTTTGCGAGGCACATTCTTCTTCCCGCAGCTGCTGCAGGTCGCGGATCGGGCTGGACAGTGCTGCCGCAGGTGCTGGCTTTGGCTACAGAAATGGCAGGCTGGGGCAGCTGAGTAACTGGCTGGAGCAGCTCAGTAGCTGGCTGGGGCAGCAGAGTAACTGGCTTTGGCAGTGCAGTAGCTGGGGGGCCGTGCGGCACAGGCCTGGGGGGATTGTTGGTCGGGGGTCCACGATGAGGTTGTGGGGTCCGCGTGAAACGACGTGAGGCTGCGGAAGGAGACTTCCATAGTGGTAGCAGCCTCCACAGTAGTATCTAAGTCCTGGGCCCCCTTTTCTAGCAGTCTTTGGCGCACATAGTTAGATCTAAGGCCCGCTATGAAAACGTCCCGCACAGCAAGCTCCCTATGTTCAGCCGCGGTAACGGCTTGATAATTACAGTCATTAGAAAGATTGTTCAGTTCCCGTACAAACTCGGCTAGCGTTTCTGTAGACCGCTGGCGGCGCGTCGTAAACACGTGGCGTGCATAAACCTCATTAATGGGCCTAACGTACATTTTGTCCAATATCGCCAGCGCTGCGGTGTAAGAACCGGCCGGATTCAGCTGTGTGGAGATTCTGTGGCTTACCCTCGCGTGCAGTAGGCTGAGTTTTTGTTCCAGCGGTGCTGGCTTCTGCCAGGTAGGCCTTAAAACATCTCAGCCAGTGGGAAAAAATTTCCTTAGCCTCTGCATCCTGCGGGTCGAGTTCTAGGCGTCCGGGCTTGAGGGCTGCTTCCATGATTTACTTCAACTGTTTCGTAGGTATATTAAATTAATGAAACCATCAATTCTACGGACACGTGCTTGTAGGATTAGAATAGTGGTTTTAATATACTTACAACAGAGCCAGCCTGTTAGCCGTTGAACTTTCGGTGAACTGGCTGGCTGACTCTGTGGCACGGATCTTTGTACAGCAGCTCCAGGGGGAGGAGTTCTGAGCGGAGCCAAGGGGGGAGCCCAGTACAAACTCTCGAGAACTCCCAGAGCTGCTCCTCCGGTGGTCAGGTAGTGCAACTGCACTTACAATATTGATACATGTATATACTTGGAACAGAGTGACATTGGTAACTATAATGCTGTGTGAATCTCATTCACCACACAGCCCACGATCACGCCCCTGCGTGTCCTGCCTCCTCTCACTCCCTCATCCCCCTGTCACCATCCCCCCTCCCCCCCCCCCCCCCCCCCCCTGGCCCCGGCAGCGCCCCCCTCCCCCACAGCCAGCCCAGCCAGTATTAGGACTGGCAGCCCACGGTCACGCCTCTGCGTGTCCTGCCTCCTCTCACTCCCTCATCAGCCACGGCACCTTTTTCTCAATTTTTAAAAGCACAAGCGAACATTGCTGACGGAATTCCGGAATTCCCCGGTGGAATTTCCCGCGGAGGCGGCGGAGAATACCGGATCGGGCCTGCTAATGATACCTGTGGGGTGGAACGCATTGACAACGTTGTCGAGGCGCTGCAGAATGGCGATTTGGCGTGAAGCTGGTGCCCACCGCGATTTCGGCATCAAAACCAAATCTCTACCCAATGGCGTTTCGGCATTGGCCAACAGAGAATCCCACTGTCTCCATTGATTAGAGGTTTGCTTTGGAAAAGTGTTTGGAAACCTATTTGCAGTTCGGGGTGGGTGGGGGCGGGGGTGGCATTAGAGCCTCTTTAAAGATAATGAGGTCTCTGCTGGTTTCTGAAGGTTAGACGTGTTCTTTGCAGCTCGTTAGTCTTCAGTCAGTGTCCATTTTAAACAAAAAGTAGTTTTATAACATAGCCAGGCTGAGGCATATAATTTTCCTTCATGTCTTCTGATCATGATATGAGCAAAAAAAATGCAACTAATGAGAAAATTCTTGGAAACCCACAGCATTGAAATGTGAATGTTTAGAGAATGCTGGGTTACCAGCTTGCCTGTTTTTGGTGTTTGATTAATTAGAATGGGGTGTGTTTAATGGGTTTACTGTAACCAGTGATAACCTGTGTTCTAAACAAGTGAACTGGCGATGTTTCGATTCATAAGATTTGATACAATCTTACACCAGACAAGATCTAATGAGTTTCCTCTTCTGTGAAAGATGTTCTGGGGGAAATAATGAATGATTTTAAAATGACTATTTGGCTGCTGGAAAGCTCCTCATTGCAGCTTTAAGCGTTTCTAATGCCAGAAGATGGCCCTGCAGGCGTCCAAAGGTGTGGGCACAGCATCCCCCACCAGCTCTGAGTAAGGGAGGCTGAGAGAGCGTCCTGTTGCTCAGATACTGCCTGGTGCTCACTGTGAGGCGACGCTCTTGTCTGTTCAAAGTTATCGGCGCCACTCCACTTTGCAACCCGATCGCAGCCCCTGTCGTCTTTAACAGTACCAGAGGAATTTGCTTTCCAATTCCGAACAGCCTGACTGACACCCAGGAGCTGGAGGAGACTGCGAGAGGAGAGTGTGCGCTGGCTCAATGAAAGAACACGGTGCAGGTAATGGGCGATTGACCACAAAGCAAGTCGCCGACCAGTAAGTGACTTTTAGCATTGTTTTAAGACGTCAACATTGCTCCCCTGGCTGCAAATGAGAACTTGGATTTCGAATGTTTTTAAAAATATTATTTATATTATATTTGTATTATTAAAACACAGAATGTAAATGTGCAGCAGACCAGACAGTAAACAATAGGTGATGACTCAAGTGGGACTGAGCAGCAGAGTTGGGAAGCTTTCTTTGTAACCACAGAAAGCAGGACAGAATGGACACAAGCTACAACTTTCCGAGGCAGAGAGCTGTCCTCTGTAACAAAATGCTGGCCAGAAGGTGACAAGGACCACTTTTTAAAAACAAATTTCCACCTGTTGAGTGAAGTCTTACCTGTCGGTGAACTGGATTTGGGGAATTTTTGCCCCATGGCTTGAATTTCCCCAGTTGGCATTTCCCAGTAGCCAGGCTCTGTGCCAGGGGCAGAGATCTCTGGGTGTGGAGAAACTCGCCACGGGCTGGCTTGTAGATCCAAACTCATGGCTGATTGTGTGACAGAGAAGCCTGAGTGAAATTGGTGCCATGTCTCATCCAATTAAGCTTGGCAAGCTACCCGCCAATCTGCCTGTAATGTTCTTTGATTATTCTGATGTTGAATCTTGATGTGGCCGTGTTAACGAAGAACAAAACTATTTATTACTAACCCTGCTCTAAAGGATTACTATAATGTCTCAGATTAATATAGTTGGAAATAATGGTCTAACACGAGTACAGTGATTAGCACTCTTGCTTCACAGCGCCAGGGTCCCAGGTTCGATTCCTGGCTTGGGTCACTATGCAGAGTCTGCACGTCCGCCCCGTGTCTGCGTGGGTTTCCTCCGGGTGCTCCAGTTTCCTCCCACAAGTCCCGAAAGACGTGTGCTGTTAGGTGAATTGGATCTTCTGAATTCTCCCTCCGTGTACCCGAATAGGTGCCGGAGTGTGGTGATTAGTGGATTTTCGCAGTAATTTCATTGCAGTGTTAATATAATGATGTGGAGATGCTGGTGTTGGACTGGGGTGAGCACAGTAAGAAGCCTTACAACACCAGGTTAAAGTCCAACAGGTTTGTTTCAAACACGAGCTTTCGGAGCACTGCTCCTTCCTCAGGTGAATGGAGAGGTATACCTCTGCATGTGACAATAATAAAGATTGTTAGATTATTATTATTAGATACTACAGAGCTACTCTAATATGCAACTGCTATCAACTCCTTACTAACACCTTGTCCTGGAACACATGGTTCGTCCGGGTCACGTGCCTGCGTACTCGCACCACCTGCTGGTTGGATGCTAGAACTGCAACAGTAAAACATATAACTTATAATACACATACAGATGATGATGATCTGCTCATATATAGTCCTATCATCACACTGTCTACTGCCAGCTTGCCAATCAGTGGCACTATCTAAAGGCAGTCTCAAAAAAGGGGGAAGGCACTATGGCAGCTGCCGTCCGAATTAAAGCTGCACAGTTTAAAAGGCAGGGAGGGAAGTCCTCCATCCCACATCTCCTGGTATTCCCGATGTACATTTGGGAGTGTTGGCGAGGATGGTTTGACCTCCTGCTCAAAAGCCCGAAACAATCACAGATCCTGACCTCTTGTGGGACCAGTTCTCTTGCATGGGGAAGCAGTGATGGACTCACAAAGGGTCATTTCCCACCCATGTCCTCTGCCCATTTGTGGAGACAATACTGTAGAGGGACCACTGTGAGTAGTGCTCTACCTGGTAGTGTGGTGGAGGCAGGTTCAGTCGGAGCATTCGCGAGGGAGTTAGTTGATTATTTGAATGGAAACAATGTGCAGGGTTACAGGAGAAAGGCGGGGGAATGGCACTGAGTTATAATACTCGTTTGGCGAGTCGGTGCTGACACGATGGGCTGAATGGCCTTCTTCTGCACCATAACAATTCTGTCATTCCGTGGTTCTGAGTGTTTGCTGGGCTATTTTGGAGGGAGTCAATCGTCAATTACATTGCTGTGGGTCTGAGATCACATGTATTATTAATAATAATAACAATAATCGCTTATTGTCACAAGTAGGCTTCAATGAAGTTACTGTGAAAAGCCCCTAGTCACCACATTCCGGTGCCTGTTCGGGGATCTGGTACCGGAATTGAACCCGTGCTGCTGGCATTGTTCTGCATTACAAGCCAGCTGTTTAGCCCACTGTGCTAAACCAGCCCCTGCCCATGTGG